>NC_056725.1:1937505050-1937617550 GCF_019279795.1 Protopterus annectens | reverse complement strand
AGCCAAGCTGAGAATGATGTTCTACTGCAAGTAATCATGACATATGGGGTATCATCTGTCAGGAATTCACTGGACACTGTTGGACAATGCCCGGGAGACATTGGTCCATGAAATCAGTGATCCTGCTGGGTGGAATTGCTCTATACAGCAATGTTGGAGGCATGTCACTGACATCATCTGGTAGGTGGGGCTGCAATAATCATGCAGCATATCAGTAGAGAAGAAAGACCCTGGATGGAGGATACCTCCCACTGCAGGCCTAACCAGTAAAGTGGATTCTTATTGTCTCTCTACAGCAAATATCTTACCTGGAAGAATTGGTACAGGTTCTAGGAGTGGCCATATCATCAGGTTAGTCACCATTCTGAATGTGTATACAGTAGCTGTGCACATATGGGGTACAGGTGGTCCACATATATCATTGTATATATTTCTCATAGTTAAGTCAAGTGTGCAGGCAGACAGGAATTGCAGCACAGGTGTGTCTATACTATATCTGCAGACTCTATACCACTGTTTGCATGTACATCAGAGGACCTCCTGATATTCTGTATTGCATTTTACATGCACAAAGTAGACCACTACTGTGGTGACACCTGTACAGGCTTGGTCAGGACATCAGTTTAATATCAACACCTATGCAGTGTTTAATGATGATACTGTGGCCAAACTGAGACACACACACACACACACACACACACACACACACACACACACACACACACACACACACACACACACACACACACAAAACACTGTGTTGACTGCCTCCTGGGTGGTCCTGGTGGACCTTCAAATATTGTTCAGGATGAAGGCATGGCCACACCCATACCTAATCTATAGTCTGCACAGCATGACTGCTGAGCATGTGTCAGGGGGAAATCAGGGGTGAGTGAGAGGACCAGCACAGTTGTATCTGTGGCTGTTTACCAGAAAAGCACATTGAACCTCATATGAGTATACCTAACACACAGCCACCTTACAGGGATTTTCAATGCCACCCCATGTAACAACTTGTTTCTGTTATGGGGTCAGCACTAGGGCTCAATCAGAAGATTGAAAGAACTCTTGTTTTTCCACTCATGCCTCAGTGAAGGTGACTGTTGTGGGGCATGGCTTCCATGAAGATGTCACCCAGCATTGTCAATGCCTTGATGATGCTATGGAATCTAAATAAGATTTCATGCTAGGTGTCATGCAGACTATGGTGGCAGACATTGTAGCTAAGTCAGGAGAATACAACTGGCCATTAATAGTTGAAAATGTTCTAATAACATAGCTACAAATGTTACATTTCTGGCAAGGAAAAGTGCCCCTTTGATGTAAAAAAATATCATTAGTAACACTAGAATTGGGCCATTGAAAGCGACTTTGCACAAGCATATCACCCAAATTTCTTCCTTGCCTATTAGAAATATTAACATGTGAAGGAATGATATCAATTAAATCTCTAAATTTAAATATAAAATTCCAATAATATTTAATCAAATCAATCACTTTAGCACTAAAGGCACTATATGTAGTTACAAAATAAATACAATCAGGATTTTTATCAAAAGAATTATAATTCATCCTGTTCGAATGATAAACATGATTAAAGTCATTTCTATCAAAACTAATAATGGCCGTATCCACATCTTCCCTAACTAAATTCTCTCTACAGTCCCTGGAAACAAACATATGGTACATTTTTGTGTATTGGTAGCTGCCGGTTGTTTTTTTTTTTTTTTTGGGATCTGCCTTGTTTTTTTGTTCGTTTGTCATGGCATGCAAACCAACACTTAGTATTCCACGTATTCTCAGAGATGATGCAGTGGATAATTCGCAACGTACCTTGGATGGTTATGTTACTCATGGGGATATTACCAATGGTGTTTCTGTGACTGGAGTTAACACCCGGGGCAACTGTACTTTTGGTAGCCCTACTCCATCTACTTCAGCAAGTTTCATGGATAACTTTGAACAAGATCGAAGGGTGAGGATTAGTAATCCATTTTCTGCTGTTGGTGATCATGCCCATACATCTTTATCAGGTGAATCAGGGGTGTTACTTGATAAAATGAAATTTTTATTGCATAAAGAAACAGCGATCCATTTTAACATCTTGGGTCTACAAAGGTATGTAGACCTGGATATAACACAGAGAGGTCTAAGAGCATTTAAAACCCCTTCTACTCCCTTTAATTTATTTGATAAATGTGAAGTTAATTTTTCAAAGAGATGGTTGGCAGCAGCGCACCGTTGTGCTTATAAATGGGTGACTATTCTCATTGAGTGTGACATTGTTAAACATAATAAACCTAGAGATGCTATTAGATCTACATACAGTGAATTAACTAAACCTGCTGCTCTGGGTGGTCTGGATAAATATTTATCAGATATCAATAAATGACTTAAAAGCTATGAGAATGAACTTATTTGAATGAAAAACTGGTAAATTAAAATGAGATCTCAGAGACTATGAAGGTGGTCATGCTTTTTATGGCAAAAGTAGAGCTCAACACATGGGGATGACCATTCCACCTTAAGAAAATCTCCAGCCACCCCTAAGAATGTTTCTTTTGCATCTGATGTTTCAAGGGCTTCTAGTTCAGTGGAGAGGGAAGAGGAGCAATTTCCTGTGCTGCTGGCTCCCCAGAATACGTCGAGGTTTCAGAATGAATTTCGTAACAATCCAGAAAGGCCAGGGGAACAGTATTCAGAAAGAAAAAGAGGTTGCTTTCAGCCTGATGGAAACACCACAAGAGAGGGTAGTTGACAATTTAAAAAAAGCCATTGGTACTGATCCATTGGATATGGGACTTGTGCATAACATTTCCAAGGTGACTTTAACATCTTTACAAATTAAAGTACTTAACTATGGGTTGAAGTATATTCCGACTGTCATACTTCAACGTTTTGAATTAAAACGTGATGTTTTTAAATTCTGCCAGAAATTGCATTTAAGATTTTATTTTTCTGATAAACGAAACAAACATTTTGTGGATAGTTTTGATAATCACCATTCCAGTGATGTTAGTTATGTAAGTGAAGACTCTGAAGATAGTTTTTATTCTTGCCTGTCTGAAATTGAGGGTACTGTTGATGTATTTCCTGATGTTTGTGCATATAGTTTATTTGATACTAATAAAATCACATACAGAAGTGATTTTATACCTCCTTTTGAACATGAGAGAATTAAACAATGTTCTGATGTTTTGAATTTTGCTTTAGAACAAGCACATAGTGAGCTCATGGGTGACAAGCATAACACTGAATATAATTTAACTATTCAAGACTGGAGGGAGTTACACATGCTAGTTAGGAATAATAAAGTTATAATTAAGCCATTTGATAAAGGGGGCAAAATAGTTATTATGGATATTGACCACTATTTCCATATGTGTATGTTACATTTGCAAGATATAAACACATATAAGAAAAGCAGTATCAGAGAGTATTAAAAAGCGGTTTTAGAATATGATTTGCTGCTACAAAAAGGTTTAAGGTTGGGCTATTTCTCTACATCATGATGTTGAAAAAAAGTTGAAATCATGTGATGGGGAATTGGAAATTTTTTTTGCCTTCCTAAAATACATAAAAATAGGTTTAACCCTCCAGGCCGTCCAATAGTTTTGACAAGGGAATATTTTTTATCTAATATAGGCTTGTTGCTACATAAGATTTTGCTACCTTATGTGCTAAAATTTCCCTCATACATTAGGGACAGTGCTGATTTTTTAGATAAACTTTCTGGTTCGGAAATTACTGATGACACATTTTTTGTTAGTGTAGATGTGGTCAGTCTCTATACTAATATCCAACACAAATATGGGTTGGAGGCAGTTTGATATTTTATGGGTGACATCCCTAGAACTAATTATGTTCTTGATTTGTTGAATTTTTGTTTAGTTAATAGTATTTTTATTTTTGATAGGCAAATCTATCGACAAATTTGGGGTACAGCTATGGGGGCATCATTTGCCCCCATGTATGTTAATTGTATGATGGGTTTGTATGAATTGGAGTATTTGTATAGAAATGATTTTTTAAGAAATATGTTATTTGTTATTATTGGTTTATTGATGATCTTATTTTTGTGAGTAAAGGTGGTTATGTTATGGTGAATTCTTTTTTTTGATGATATTGAACATAATAGATTCGCAATGTCTTTTGATGGTTTACAAATGGGAAAACAGATATCTTTTTGGATGTTAATTTACAGTTAAGTGAAAAAAAAAAACACTTCATTAACTTCTATTCATAGGAAATTTAATGATGAATGTAACACATGTTTGATTGGTAGCAGTTGCCACCCACCACATACTACTGCCTCCCTTCCATATGGTGAATGCTTGGAACTGAGAAGGTTATGTAATAGTGATGAAGTATTTTACAATGAGGTTCAAAAATGTGCCATATGTTTGTTTCCAGGGGCTATAGAGAGAATTTAGTTAAGATTGCTGCTAAGTCAACCTATATGTGGGGGATAACAAATGGCACAGTCACTACTATGGTCAACAGTGTTGTTTGTGGTCAAGGAATAGAATGTGTGCAGAGGAGTCACATCAGAAGACCACTGCAGGGTAAACTGTCTGCTCCTACAGATATGGGAATAACTCATTCCACTGCACCACATCATGGATGGAAATGTAACCCAGCCTCCTGGAGAGAGACAGATCACCAGTGGAATCCAGGCAGGTCACATGTCCACAGTAACACAATAGCCCTGTCATCAGGGAGCTCTAGACCTGTTATATCAAGCCAGTGAAGTGGCCCCAGATAACAGTTACACTGTGCCACCTCATTCATCTCATTGTAGGGCATTGCTTGTGACATGGAGTGCTCCTTGCTATAAGATGTCAACATCTGGCTCCACTGACATGGTCACTTCCCCAGGTTGTGATGTCAGCTGTATCATTATGTCCTTTGGCAACTGTGCAAGTGATAATGAATGTGATCCACCAAACCTTCTCTCCAGTGTGGTGTATTTGGAGATGTCTGATGCACAGTGTGATGTGACCATACACTTCTCAGCAGAAACGTTAACTAAAACTGCATGTATTATGTTTGTTCTGTGCAACACTGCGTGCTTGTCATGAACAATAGACTTGGACTAGATGCCACTGCTGCACTCGTGCTGCCATATAATATGTCAATCACTCTCTGGGATTTGTGGTACAGCTGCTGCTCACTGTCTATAAACCTTGATGTCATTGCTGTCTGAGTTTGGTATTTTGGCCGAAACAGGTTTTTTTTCTAGTGGGTCTGGTGGTTCCAGGCCTTTATGAGTGACCTGCATGCTACCTAGTAATCATATTCTGATGGAAACTACATATTATGAATATCTTTCAGCCTGTAGAAAGGTCATTCTGCACTGCCTACAGATGCTTCTGGGCAGTAGAACTGGACCTTCAGCAGGCCTAACACATTATCTATAACTTTTTTGTTTGTGCATGGGTGGTGTTATATTGCAGTGCAGCTATGCTGTGTTGGTTCTATATGAGTGCCATCAACTATGTGCATCTATCTATCTATATATTTTATATATAAATTCACTTCTAAATCCTGAAAGCCCAAAATCCTGAAACCAAAAATCCTGAGACCAAAATCTTGAAAGTTCAAAATATTGAAAACTCAAAATACTGAATCTCATAATACTGAAAACACACAGGATACCAACACTTACTATATTCCAGCATTAGTACAAACAGAAACATATTACCCTTCAGCTATAAGCAGGGGGGCAAGCCTCCCTGCTTATACTTAGAGAAGAGTAATATGGTTTGTCTTTTATTTGTTCTGTATGTACGTGTGATAGAATATAGTAAATGTTAGTATCCTGTGTGTTTTCAGTATTATGAGATTCTGCAGGGATTAAAGGCCCATCAACCTAACTAGCCTAATTTGAAAGGCCATGGAATGCTATCATACCTGAACTCTTAAACTATGATATTAAGAATCTCACACAACTGGACCCACTACAGTTTGGTTTTGTCAAGGACAGATCATGTCTACTCCACTTAATGCACTTTGAGAAGGATAAAGAGACAATGAATAGCAACTGTTCAGTCAACACAGCATATCTGAATATGGCTAAGGCCTTCAGTACCAAATGCAGCCCAGTAGTGCAGCGGATAGTGTTGTTGCCTCACAGCAATAGGTTCTCAGGTTTAATTTTCAGCTAGGGTGCCTTAGTGTGGTGTCAGCATGTCCTCCCCGTGTTTGTGTGGGTTTCCTCTGGGTACTTTGGTTTCCTCCCACATTACATGCAGTAGGTGGAGTGGACACTCTAAACTGGCCATAGGTATGAATGTACGTATTAATCTGAGGTATGGATGAACAACTGCAACAGGGCTAACTACCCAGTTATTTGAACCTTGGCTCTAGATGTGTGTCTTTTTTGAAATGACAACCTGACCCTATGTAGAAAAATGGGAAAAGTGGTTTAGATGAATGGGTGGATAAATGAATGCTGGCACTGTTAACAGGCTAAATGAAGTAAAGGATTACCCTTACATGGTAAGATGGATTGCAAACTGGTTGAAGGACAAAATTACGCAATTATGGTGGTAGGTGGCACTTCAGAAAACAAAATAAAGTAACTAGTGGAGTACCACAGTACTTTGTATTGGGACCCCATACTTTGTGGTATATACTTTTATGGCTTCCATATTATAAAGCCTGATTTATTGCTAACCAGATCTGCATGTGACTGCAAACTAGGTATGTTTTCCCATTCACCCATTGATATAGAAGTAGAGCAGGTCGGTAAGAACTAGTCCTTGCAAACTGATGGTGTACAGAGAAAGAACTCAAACTAAATACAAAACAGTGCAGTATTATCACTTTTGTGAAATACCAGTCATCTACAACTTACAGCATAGACAGTACCCCCTCCACACAGATCAGGGATCTCAGCACCTAAGTCAATAAATCCCTCAGTTTGACCACCATGTTACAAATGTAGCTAGGAAATCATTTTATCTAGCATTACTCATTTCTAAAAGTATCTCATCTAGGTCAAAGGATATTATTGCCCCTTTGTACTCTGTCCTATTTAAACCATTCATTAAAGCACAATTCCCTTTTCAGCATGTACCTTTCCAGACACATCATGCAGCTAGAAATGTCCTGAGACCACCTGAAGAAAAAGATGATTGGCCTTAAAACTCTTAGATACCAAGGCCGACTAGAAGTTCTTTATAGCATGGAGATCAGCATCTGGCATTCTGTGCCATCAAAGAACACACCCTAATAGAACCATTATACCTTCACAAGAAGAAAGCTATACAAAAACCTGAATGAAGGATTTAAATCTCAGCCAGCAAAGAAATAAAACAATGTTACAGGGACAGATACATTTCCCAATGGTTGCTGGATCTCTGAAACAAATTGCTCCTACATGTTAAGTTGGGTGACACTCTTGCCTCATTCAAGACTTACCTTGAAGACTGGATGTCTACCTGGAAATTCATGTCTGGCATGGCATGTTTTTCCCTCTTTGAAGATGGGAGTACATTCTGAGAGTGATATTTGGCAAGGAGCACATGGTCTTCAGACCTTTCCATAACTATGATGGGGCAAAGGGGGTGGATGCCCCAGGTAGTCTTCAAGTTTATGAGGAAGAGCTTATTTTTTTCTCCTTGAAATCTGAGTTGAGGGAGTAGTTAGGGCAACTGTTGAAGGTGCCAGATAATCTAGTTACAATTCTGTCTTTAGACTTTCTTGCTTTGTAGTTCCTATGATCTTATGATCCTCTACACAATCTCTAAGTTCAACAGCCTTGAATGAAAGAGTCAAAATTATACAGGAGGTATCTGTATTAACTACCATATGCATATAATAAAATACTTGTATATTTAACATATATATAATATGAAACTCATTTGAAAGCTGGAAAGATCAGTTCAAAACAATCTCATTTGTAAGCTGGGAAAGTCAGTTCAAAGCAATACGTGTGTATATATTTGATTATATGAAGGTTTCCTTTAAATTCAATTCTTTTTACATTACTCATTATAAATGGTTTTGTTATTCAGTAAATATATTTCACAGAAAATGCCCAACTGATGTAAGACAGTTTTACAGGCCTTAAAAAGTAATTTGATGCATATTTAGCACCAAACCAAGACCAGATTGGTTATGCTAACTGAAAATAAAATAAGGATAGACTATTTTATGCAGGTGGTGGTTCTGCTGTAGCGTTGTCGCCTCAAAGTAAGACGTTGTCCTGTTCGATTCTCAGCTAGAGCGTCTTCTGTGTGGAGGCATGCATGAATGGGTGTACCTTCATTGAAGGTTGTGCATCAGGGCTGGCAACTCGGCATGTAAAAATCTACTGCCAATCATTAGGGGACCGAAGTTCCGCTGTGGCAACCCCCAACAGGGAAAAGCCGAAAGACACAACAACTTGCATATTAACCAACTAAGTGAACGAATCATTTAAGAAGTATTTTCAGTCATGAAAGAGCAAGGGTAAATATAGTAAAAATGGACTGTTTAAAGCAACAAATCACAGTGTATTCAAGGATTTCAGAGGAAACTGGTGTACTCAGGAAAAAAAACCTCATGCATACACATTGAAGATATCCAAGTTCTGCACAGACAGCAACTGTAGCTCAAGCCTCAGCCTCAAATACAATATCTGTGAACAGATCTTACACATTGAACCACCATGATAACGGAGAACACTTTTACAATGAGCCACCTTGGTAGTAGTTCATGTATAAAAGTACTGGCTGGGGTGCACTCTGTTTCAAATGATTTGCATGAGTGCAGCTTGCAGAGTCAGAGCTTGAATGAATGTCAAGGGGGTAAAGACAAGGCCATATTCCACTGTGCACCACATTCTGTTAAAGGACATCAGTATATACAACAGTCAAAATCATGATATGATGGGTTTGAAATGTTTCATTCCTGGAATGACAAGGACAACTGCTAGTCAAAACTATTTACTTTCCCATTTGAACTCTATTGTTTTGGCATGCACTATGCACATACCGCTGGAACAAATAAATAGCATTATAGAAAAGAAATTAATAACTGAGCAAAATGCTAAGATGAAAAAAAAAAATACAAGCTCTTCATATTTATGTCTCACCCTACATGCCAAATCACAATACTGCTTTATTTTTAATTTCAGTAGCATAGAGATATCCGAGAGGTTTAAAACCTGCAGGTGTTTATTGGAAAGTAAAGACTGACATTTAATACAAAGAGCGCAGTTACACATTTAAAATGAGACTTCACAATCATTCCATCTGTCAGATATGCTTGCAATGTTTTAAATGCAAAACAGTTACCTGCTCCCAGAAAAAGGTAAAAAAAAAGTCAGACAAGTTAAATAAGCAAACAGGTTATGCAACACTACGGTATCTTGACATTATTAG
The DNA here is from genome assembly GCF_019279795.1 of Protopterus annectens. Classification (NCBI taxonomy): domain Eukaryota; kingdom Metazoa; phylum Chordata; order Ceratodontiformes; family Protopteridae; genus Protopterus; species Protopterus annectens. The sequence continues at coordinate 1,937,608,179 of NC_056725.1, read as the reverse complement.
GAGGTGAACACAAAACTATGGCTCTGTTCTATTGTACCTCACTAAACATTTAAGAACCAGGACTGCTGTGACTAATAACACATGCATGCTTGTTTTAGTTTTATCCCCTTTATCAATATCAAGTACTGGGGAAGTACACAGAATGCTACCAGATCCATTTACAGCTATCCCTGATTTAACCTCACCTATACTGTTTTTAAGGCTCTCGTCCATGTTTGTAAATTTCTTATTTGGATTTACATATATAGGTGTGATAGTAGGCACACAGTACACGCATGTTTGTGTGTGTATATGTATCCATGTGCATGCACACACACACACACACACACACACACACACACACACACATATATATATATATATATATATATATATATATATATATATATATATATATATGTGTGTGTATATCTGTGTGTGTGTGTGTGTGTGTGTGTGTGTGTGTGTGCGTATATATATATATATATATATATATATATACAGTAGACTGACACACACACAGCACTTGTGTTTATATACTATCTAATTTATGTGTAATTTATATATATTTATATTTATACTCATGCAAATAAAATGAACCTTCATTCTCAGATAGTTTGATTATTTTCATTCCAACTCCATCAGTCAGTTCACCAGAATTAAAATAACTATGAATTTATAAGATAGAAAAAGACTTACAGCTTGTACAATGGATGAGCTTCACAAAATGTTTCTTGCATCACGGTAGCTGATTTTGCATAATGAGTGGCCATGATCTGGATCATTTGTGAACTGAGGGTGTGGAGCTAGGAACTAAACCTTCTATTTAAGGGGTAAAATAAAACATTTCAGAGCTTTATTGGAAAGACTCACCCAGACTCTGCTACACTTTGCTGTGAGGGAAAGGTTGGTTTGCTTTTTATTTGTTGTATTTTGTATTAGTTTATTGCCTTTTTATATTTTGAGTGCTGTGATTTGTTTTCTTTACCTTGTGTTTTGCTTGTGTTCTGCTTTTAACTGCATATTAAAACTTCAAAAGACACCACAGCTCTGTCTCTTGTGAATCAGGCAGAAAGTTACCACTGTCTTTCTAGTTGCCTGCCTCTTATGTTAATTTGACCATATATCTCATTTCCTGTTTGCTTTCACTGGCTTGTGTGAGTAAGCACAAAATTATCATTTTGTGAAATCACTCCCCTTCAACTATTTAAATTTATTGGCCATTCTAATGTATTGCATAGTACCAGAATACAAAACTGATCACCCCCTTTCAATCTATCTTGCAGTTTTAAAAATAGGGACTCTCCACTAAAACTTAACTTATTAGACAGGTAAAACTTAAGTTACCTACTTTCACGTCTAACTCCTCTAGTGCACACTGCAGTGTTTAGGATAAACCATTTTTTTCATCTTACCTTTAAGCATTCCTGTGACTAGCACTTGCTCTAATACCTGCTGGAAAGCACTAGGAAGCCTTAAACTGATACAAGCACTCAACTCTCCTTATTAATAAGAAGAAATTAATCGTAGGTACTAAACAGCCTATAAAAGTACTTTGCTAAGGTAAGGGAAAACAGCTCCTGTACTTTTCAAAAAAAAAAGCACCAAACCAGGCATGTCCAAGGGTCAGCTTCCATTGATTTCTCCAGTCCACCTTGTGAATCTGGGCATACTGGGGTAATGCAGCAATTGCATCATATACACAGACAACTGTCTACTGCTACCACCCAACACTACAACCTGTGAGAGATGCACTTACACAGCCAAACTGGAAGCAAAGCTCTCTCCACCCAAGATTGTGGTAGACAGTCAAGAGAAGGTTAACACCTGCACTACACTTCAAGCAACACATAGCCCTTCTAAACTCTCACCACCAACACCCACACATAGCAACACTAAATCCACATATGCGGAGGCCCTTAACTGTAACCTGCCCAAGCAACAAGGACTTTCGAAGCTGAAACACAAACAAACACCAATCACAACCAAAGTGTCACATAGCTCACAACACCAGTGTGCCACCCAGCAACAGCCCCTAAGGCAAGACACCGTACATAACATTTTAGTCATAGGTGACTCTATAGTCAGGCACACTGATGTCCCACTCACCAGGCGGAACAAGGAGAAAATTACAGTGAGCTGCCTGTCAGATACCAGGATCCGCCACATAACTCATGCACTCAAGTCACTTCACAACAAGTACAAATATTACTCTGTCATTGTCCATGTTGGAGTGAATGACTTGAGGCGTACCTCCCTGGACTGCATGAAGAGACATGGAAGAGCTCTCAGATCATGTGGCCCAGGCAGGTATGACCCTAGCCCTGAGTAGCATCTTGCCTTCACTCAGAATAATACCACAATATAAGGACAAAATGATTGACTTCAATAATTGGCTAAGCTTCTGGTGTCATTCAAAGGGGATCCAGCATCTGTCTGCCTGGGACGACATGATCGACAGACCACGATGCTTTGCCAGAGATGGTCTGCACCTGTCGCCCCTGGGATTCAAGTTACTGGCTAAGGCTCTTGCCACCCCTATAGTGCCTTTTTTAGGCAAAGTTCAAAGGACAAAACCACCACCATAACAGGTACAAGCATGCAAAATCTGAAGGTAATGCCACTCAATGCTAGAAGTCTAAACCTCAAAATGCACTCTCTCAAGGCACTCCTAAAAATGGAGAACATTGATATCTGTGCAGTAACTGAGACTTGGTTCAAGGCTCCAGAGAGCACCCCTGCAATACCAGGCTACAACTCTTACCACACTTTTCGGCCACCAAACCAGGATCAAAACACTAAAGGTGGAGGAGTGTCATTATTCACCAAGGATATTCACACCACCAGGTTCGTTGCCCAACACAATGCAACTGAAATTCTCCAGGGGCAACTAACACTAAGTAAGACTGCAATCCAATTTGTAGCTTGCTACCGATCCCCCATCATGCCCCAAGATTCTCACTACACCTTTCTAAACATACTGGAAAATATTAATATACAACCAAACACCCTAATACTGGGTGATTTCAACTACCCTGCCATTAACTGGGAAAACTACTCGTGTACCAACACCATTGCCCAATGGTTCTTGGAATTCATAAATTCCAATGCCCTCGATCAACTAATCCATAGTCCCACCAGGGGCTCCAATATCCTAGACCTGGTCATTACCAACATGGGAAATCAATACTTTACACCTATGGTCACCCCCTCGTTGGTCAGGTCAGACCATAAGCTAATCACCCTTAAAATCCACATCCCACCCCCACCCCCCAGTAAGGAAACCTCCATAAAAAACTTCTCCAAAGCCAACTTCATGCTACTCAAGTTAGAAGTTACAAACTTCATGACATCCATGCAGACGGGAACTAAAAGTTCGACTGCTGAGTCCTACACCAAGGCACTGTACGAGCACATCCACTCATGCATGAATCGTGCCATCCCAAATAGAACCAAGATGCTCTCCTCCAAAAAAAGGAAGCCAATCTGGTGGTCCCCTGCCATAAACAAACTTTACAACAAAAGGAAGAAACTGTTGCAGAAAAGAGGGAAATCCCAGGATGCAGAAAACTCCCTTACCAGCCTCAGTAAGAAGCTGAGATCCCTCATAAAATTCTCCAAAGCTAGTTACAAAAATAAAATTGCCAAAGATTCCAAAGACAACCACAAGGCATTCTATAACTTTGTCAAGAATCTAAATGGCAATGCTCAGATCTGCTCTGAGATATAACATATTGGCATTAAATATACTGATCCCAAGGATATTGCCAATATCCTGGCAGATTGATTCAGTGCCAACTTCACCCCACTCTCACCCCCTAAATGGCCCATCTCAATACCGGAACATTGCCAAATTCTGGTAATAATGGCCACACAGGCAAAAAACACACTCTCCAAAGCTAAGAATACAGCTTCCATGGGACCATATGACATCCCGGGCTGTGTACTACATGAACTACAAAATGAACTGGCACCTCACCTAAGTGTCATGTTTAATCATACCCTCACCTCAGGCTTCGTGCCCACTGAGTGGTGCACAGCTACAGTTATCCCACTCCACAATGTGGGATCCACCTTGGATCCCGGGAACTACAGCCCCATCAGTCTGATGAGCCTGATCTGCAAGGCCATGGAACGTATTATCATGGAACTTATAAACAAAGACATTGGCAACCTTAAAACACTGGACCCCACCCAGTTTGGGTTCGTGAAGGGCCGATCTTGTCTCCTGAACCTGATTGACTTCTTCGAATCAGTCTCCATAGCTGTCGATGAAAGTAAGGCAGTCTACACAGCCTATCTGGAACTCGCCAAGCCCTTTGACACCATCCCCCACTCTGGAATCATAGATAAACTTCTAAGCTAGGCATTAATCCCTACATCACTTGATGGGTTGCCAACTGGCTTACTGACAGAACCCACACTGTAAAACTAGCTGACTCCAAATCCAGCTCCAGACAAGTGACAAGTGGAATACCTCAGGGTTCAGTCCTGGGACCCCTCTAGTTTGGCATCTACTTCTCTGAAGTACAGGCCAACACTAAGGGACTCTAGCTAACAAAGTTTGCAGATGACTGCAAACTGGGAGCCATTACTGAATCCACAAATGATGTGGATACTCTGCAAAAGGGCCTTACAGAAACAGATAATTGGTGCCAGAGCCATGGGCTCAAGCTCAATGCCAAGAAATGTATAGTTATCCCCTTTGGGAAAAAACATGTACCCATGAATTACCACATAGGTGGCCGTACACTAAACACTGAAAGTGTGATAAGAGACTTGGGGACACAGGTGGACAGTGGTCTCACCTTCAATAACCACATCACCACAACAGTATGGAAATCCTTCTATGTGGCACACCTCATCACTAAGGGCTTTTCATCCAGAAAAAAGGAGGTCATTGTCCCACTGTACTCATCCCTCATTAGACCTATTATAGAATACCACACCCCATTTGGTATGTACCTCTCAAGACATCTGCAACAACTGGAAAGGCCGCAGAAATACCTCACTAAAAGAATCACAGAGCTAAAGCAGATGGCCTATGCTGACCACCTTAAAAAACTCCAGCTATACTCTGTCATATATCGTCTACTCTGAGGCAATCTTTGCTTAACATACAAGACCATGTCAAATCCAGAGCTGATGGACATGCTACACTTAAATAAATCCCAATCCCTCAGAGCCACTCGCTCCAGGGATCTAAACCTTGTCATCGCAATAAACAAAACATGCTGGAGGGATAGGTTCCTGACCCAGAGACTCCCCAGACTCTGGAATAGACTGTCCATACCTGTGAAGCAGAGTGCCTCTTTGGCCTTCTTCAAAAGGAACCTTGATGATTGGATGGGAGAAAGGAAATTCACCCCGGGGATTACGTCAGTCGCCATGCTAGACAGGGATCCAGGTAAGTAAATAGTGTGGGAAGAAATAGCCAGGGAATTGTTATGGCTAGGCTTGTATAGGCACTAGGGCTGATAGCCTAGTACCAACCTATGAACCTATGAGTACAATTTAAAGACACACTGAGCACAGTTTCAGGAAGCTGAAAAATCCTGTGTCTTGCATGATATGCAAATGTTGGCATAATAACATGGACAAGAGCAGCAATTTTAAAATGAGGGCAAAAGCAATGCAAATGAAGATAAACAATATGGCAGAGCATTTCAGAAGCACATATACTCCCTACAGAAAGATGCTACTGTCAGGGAGCAAAATTATGATGCTACAGGAGACAGATCGAGAAAACATGCATGGTGTAGTAGCTGCATTAATCAGTATATGTATGCAAGTGGCTGATGGCCCTCATGGTAGTCACAGAGATGCATATCATTCTCCACAGTGATGCGGAGTCATCCATCTACACTTGATATAATATGCCCCCCATGGCACAGGAATAGTGGATTGCTACCGTGTGGATAGAGGTACCATGCAGGAACTGGTTGAAATGTCATTCTCATATGCTGGCCTTAGGGATGCATGGAGTACATACCCCCATGGACACCAAGGAATGTGGAGCTTTGACAATGCTAACTACAGGGACCTTTCAGCGACCAGTGGGAGGACACAGTGAGTAAATCCCAGACATCTGTCTAAAGGACACTTCACCAGTTCCTTGCTGCCAGACTACATCATGTGGGGACACATGTGGTTTCCATGTACCGTATCACTTAACCTCACCTTATGCACCTGTTCTATTCTTATCCACATCTAATGAACATTATTCCAGTAACTTTCCTAATCTAATTTTTTTACCTGGTTTTTCCCCTTACACTCCTCCTGTTATGTACTTTACCAGTTTGTTTTCTCCTTTCAGTCTGCTCTTTTCCCCCACCCCTGCACATACACATTTCATTTGACTTCTTTGCATAATCATGCTTTTTATCTTATTTTCCTCCTACTGCTGATTTTTTATTCCTTAATCTTATGTTTTATTCTTATACTCTCATACTAAGTACTTTCATTTTATCTTATTTTCCTCCTACTGCTGATTTTTTATTCCTTAATCTTATGTTTTATTCTTATACTCTCATACTAAGTACTTTCATTCATCAATTTAATCCAATACACTCTAATGTACAATTACTATACAAGTTACATGACAATCCTGTTTGCATTTTTCTAATTACATTGCATATAACACTGGTTTCAAATATTGAACTGTCATACAAGTTACATGACAATTTTGTTTTTATTTCTGATTTACATTTCATGTAACACTAGCTTCTAATCTTATGCTATTTCAGAGTATCTGTTATCTATATTGATTTGTATCTATATATTTTATATCTATGTTTATGGGCCTCATCTGAAAAGGGACTTTGTAGCCCATTCAGACTTTCCCAGTAAAATGTCAATGAGTAAATAAATAAATAAACAAGAACATGTTGTGGGTATTTTATGATATAGTCTATTTTCCTGAAGTACTGGGGGCCTAGGATTACATCCATTGCAAAAAATGCCCCCCCCTGGAGAACAAGGACAATGATATATCAGCTGTAAGGGGTTCTACATTTTCAACTACCAGGTGTTTTTTAATGCAAGGGTATAATTTACAGTGTGTCAGCAGGTGATCCAAGCAGTGCCCATGACTCCCACATCTGGCACATGTGGCAAATACCACTGGTACATGGTGATTTTCCACAGAATCATCTTATTTGTGATTCCAGACATTACCTGGAGCCATAGCTAGTGACATCATTTAGAAACCACAGACCATGGCAGAGAATATCTTCAGTAATGCTCTGTTCTAAGCTACAGCCATGGTGGATCGTGTGTTTGGCAAGCCGAAGGCCTGTAAGTTGCAGGTGGTACATTACAGTATGATGCTGGAGCATGCAGTAAAATCCTTGCAGTATGAGTAATGTTACACAACATGTTAAAATGCAAACAGTTAGAGCAGAACAGTGACATTCAGAAGAAGGAAGTCTAAGCATCAGCATTGGAGGAGGAGGTCCCTGATGAAGAGCCTGTGGAGAAGCTGACTGCAGGGAATGACCATTCTGGATGGGGGGCTGGCAGGTACAGTAAACCATGGAATTGTCAAAGAAGAAGCATGCAGTTCATAACTATGGGCTAGAATAAGCAGTACATATAACATAAAAAATGATGCATGCAAATATCTACCCAGGCTGTGCTACTCCTTGCATAGGCTGGCCACACTGTGCATCAGACAAAGGGTAACAAAGTAACATTGTACTGAGGGCAGGGCACAGTTGTCATCATATGCACAGGTGGGGAGAACAACAGTGATATGTATCAAAAGCAGGAAATGTGTGTGTGTGTCTGTTTTTTGTGTGCGTGTCTATGTGTTTGGGCATGAGTTGGTGATTGAGGGGAGCTGGGGAGGCTGGCCAGGAAGTAATGAGAGGGGATGGTGTCTCCAGTGTTATGTAACTGTATGGTGGTATGCACTGCATATGTATGTGTGTGTGTACTGCAAAACAGCAATAGCAGATGATGCAGCACTGTGCTGTGGTCTGGTGGCCAGGTCTAGGGCACCTCTAGGAGACATATGCACTGACCATGCATATCCTTGCTCACATGGGCACACTCTTCTAGGAAGGTTACAGGCACAATCCACTGCACATACATGGAAGGATTGCTCTGGGATTGTGAAGAGTGGCTTGTACTAAGGGTCTGTTCATAATTCCATCTGTCTGTCCCTCAAGATATACATGAAACTGGCTCGCCTCCAGCTATAACACAAGACCGAGTCCTAAAAGTGCGATCAAAAGCTAAAAATACTGCATCGGTGGCTCCTGACAATATCCCTGAATACATTTTAAATAGCATGAAGCAAAATTTAACAACACCCCTAACAACGTTGTTCAATCTCAGCCTCCATACAGTTTTAACCAAGTGAACGGAGAACAGCTACAGACTACCCATCATTCCCCTGCATAAGGGAGAACCTTTCACAGACCCAAGCAATTACAGACCAATAAGTCTGTCTAGCCTCATATGCAAATCTGTGGAAAGACTTATCATGGAATTAATCAATCAGAACACAAGGGACCTCCAAAAACTGGACCTGTCTTAGTTTGGATTTGTCAAGGTCAAGTCATGCTTGCTCAGTCTGGTGGATTTTTTGAAAAGGTCACCAAAGGAATGGATGAAAGCAAATGGTACACACTGCATACTTTGACCTGGTGAAAGGTTTTGACACAATTCCCCACTCAGACATAGTAGAAGAGCTACACAAACTGACAAATTGTGAGTAAACCTCTGTCACATTAACTGCTGGATTCCTAAGTGTCTCACTGATAGTACACAGATAATGAAAATAGGGGAGGTTACCTCCACAAAGAGACCAGTCACCAGTGAAGTCCTCCAGGGTTCTGTGCTGGGACCTCCCCTGTTTGGAATCTACTTTTCTGAAGTAAAAGCCAATACCAAATGCTCTGGCTGACTAAGTTTGCAGATGACTGCAAGCTAGGAGTAGCCAATGAATCCCTACGTGACTTAGCCATCCTGCAGGAAGGTCTGCCCCAAATAAAGTAGTGCCAAAATTATGGACTGAAACTAAATGCCAACAAATGTATTATGGTATCCCTTAGGAAGTCATCTACCCCAGGGAACTACCACATTGATAATACACTCCTAAGAGTTGACCCAGTTGTTCAGGTTTGGGAATTTATGTGGACAGTGATCTAATATTTGACCGACATATGTCTATTGTTGTAGAAATGGCCTTCCATATTGCACAGCTTATGAAAAAGGGATTGTGTGTAGATCTTGGAATGCCATTGTCCCCCTTTACTCAACCCTCATTAGGACAGTCATTGAATATAATGCTCCATTTGGCATGTTTCTGAGCAGACCCATACAGCAACTGGAATGCCCACAGAGGTACCTTTCTAAAAGGATACAAGATCTAAACAACATGTCCTACATGGACCGACTCAAAGCCCTGTCACTATATTCAGTATCCTACAGACTAATAAGAGGTGACCTGTGTTTGGCATGCAAGGCATCCTCTGACCCATTAGTGTTGGATTTTACTGCACATCAGCAAGTCAAATTGCATCGGAAATACTTGGTCTAGGGATCTAAACCTCTTCTGAAACATCAACAAAACAGTTTGAAAGGAAAGATATATCTTGCAGAGGATACCACTGCTATGGACCCATGCATAGTATAAAGCATCTAGAAGCTGCATCTGTCTTGTAGTAGTAGTACAGGGGCAGTCCTTAGTTAAAACAAAGTTCATCCCTGCCTATACTTAAGCAATACTCAGATATGTGGGTGGTAAATAGAAAATTTACCACAGGACTGCTTCCATACTATTAATTGACAAAAGCAGCTTCTAAATGCTTGATCTCATGCTTGGGTCCCATCAGATTATCTATGGTATGACTGTAGATATTCTTATTAGGAGTAATATGTATTTATCAACCATGGGGTGGGTAGGGGCCAATCTATAACCAAATGGGATACATTATTTTGAGCCAAAGAAGGGCAACTGTCCAGGCTTAAAATGACTTGCAAGAACAGTTGGCCTAGTACTTACCTATGAACTTATAATTCTAAGGCCACTTTTGGTATGAAAGAGGGGTTAGTGTGTAACACAATCTTATCCCTCTGGAAAATCAGGTAAGGTTATCTTAGCATGAGAGCTTGCAGCTCCGTGACTCACCTTGCAGATGTCAGATCAATAAGCAAAACACTTATCTACATTAAGAACTTCAGATGACCCTGAGTGGCAGGTACAAAAGGTGGTCAATGTTTGCAGAATATAGGTGAGACTCCATGAAGGAGGAATTTGATTGCTAGGGGATCTCATATGCAATACTCCTTTCACTAACTGTTTTACCAAAACAGAAGAAGAAAGAGGGGAATCCATTGGCAGACAAGCAGAGTTGATCACTAAATGCACTTTAATGGGATGCATTATGATAAGCTATCCTGAAGTAGCTCACACAGATATTTCAAGATTAGAGGGATGTTAACCTCAAGAGACCCACTGTTCCTTTATAAGCACCACTTAGGACACCTCATCCATTTATAAACATAAGGTATTCCTGTAGAAGGTTTTCTGGCCCCATTTAACAACTGCTGCACATCCTCATGAAACAAGCATGTAAACAGCATCAAGACTGAATCGTCTGGGCTGTCAGTTGTAGTTGCTCCAAAATGGGGTGCAACACTCACCTTGTGACTGTCTGAGCAAATCCAGAGTGTGAAAAAGTCTGTAGTAATTGCCCTTGGCCAATACCATTAGAAGGGAGAACCAGGATTGCCTGGGCATCATCACAATGATTTTTGACATTTCTTTCTGAATATTGAGAAGTACCTTGTAAATCAGTGGAAAGAGTGGAAATGCATACTACAACGTTCCAGTCCAAGCAAGCAAGAATGCATTTATTCTCCAAGCATGGTTGCAAGGATGTCAGGAACAGAATTTCTCCAGCTGTCTGTTTTGAAAGGTGGCAAAAAGATCTATTTGAGGGATTCCACATATCTGGGCTAGATCCTGGAACATCACTCATGCAGGTCTGCTCAGGATCTGCTCAGCCTGTCTGCCACAATGTTTTGCTCTGAAGTAATGTATGATGACTGAAGAGTCAGAAAATGCTGCAGAGAGAGCTCTCAGACCATCATTACCATCCGGCACAGGAAATATGACCTTGTACCCTCTTATTTCTTAAGGAACCACATCACTGTGGTGCTGTTCATAACCACCAGATGAGGACCCAGAGTTCACATGTGGTGAAGGACTTTCAGGGCATTGATCACCACCATTTCCTTGATATTAGTGTGCTTCCATGCATCCTTCGTCCACTAAGTGGCCTGCATTTGCACTCTGACTGACACCACTCCCCAAGCAAAGTCAGACAAATCTGTCTGAACAGATTGTGATGGAATGGGAGGAAAGAAGGGAAGTCTGGGATTGATATTCAACTGAGCTCTCTACCAGTCTACCTCTTGCCTGATGATGGGCAGCATAGGCAACTGTGATTCCAGGGAATGTAGGTGCTAGGTCCAACAATTCCTGATGTACCACTGACATTTTCTGATGTGGAAATGGGCCAGTGGTATAATGAGATTCATGGGAATTATGGGAATTATCAGTCTTACAATTTTTAGGAATTCTCTTGCCAATGCAATGTTCCTTCTGGAGAATTCCTGAAACACCATCTGGAAGGCAAGGCTTTGTCTTTGGGAAGAAAGACTATTCTTTTGTTGGTGTCAATTAAGCACACAAAGAAGACAAGCCTTTGCAAGGGTATCAGATGTGACATTCAAAGGTTCAACTTGAGTCCTAGTTGGGAGAGTAAGGTTGAGAACTCTAGTGATTTCAAACACCTAGGTACAGACTCTTTACATATCAGCAAGTCATCCAAGTAAGGAAAAATATACACGGCAAGAGCCTGAAAGTGGGCTAATACTGGCTCAAGGCATTCAGTAAACAGTTGAGGAGCAGTGGATAGCCTGAAGTGCAATGCAAGGGACTGACAGTGAGAATCAGGCACAACAAATCTCAGATATCTCCTTAAGCAATGAACAACAAGTACATACTGATACTCACCCTTCAGTTCCAGGGTTTCCATGAAGCAGTAGCCCAGCAAAAGAGGAGACACTCTCTGTGGGGTGAGCATGTTCAACTTGGGGACCTTGATGAAGGTTTCCAGAAAGGATAGGTTCAACACAAGTTTCTATGTCAGCTTTTATTTTGGGGAACCAAGAAAAGTCTGAAGTGCAAACCTTTCATTCTCAATGGAGGACAGACTGGTTCTATGACCCTTGAGTTCAGCATTTGCTGGAGTACAGAAGGGGAATAACAAAGTTTGGTCTGGCAGGTAAGCTGATGAAAATGATCCTGCTTAATGAAGGGAAACTTGGGAATATGCAACATTTTTGACACTCCTTGTATCAATTTACCTTTGTCATTACAATGTTTAAAGATTTAATTAGCTGATGTACCAAACACACCATCAGAATCAAATGGAGCATTCATAATCTCATTTTTTGACTCATCAAAAAAACTTTGAGTGTGGAACCAGGCATACCTCATTATCAGTACCAATGTCGCTGCATTTCTAGAAACAGTACTGGCCCCTTCCAAAGCACTCCTTAAAAGAATAATATCTTTGACAAAGACATTTTGTTCATCTGGCAACACTGTAGCGAATTCATCTAAAATATACATACATCTCAAAACAAACTTCCACATAAAACACTGGTAATTAAACACTTTAAAAGATATTATGCCTGACTATGCCAGCTTTTTTCTTTGGGATTCTAACCACTAGTGGTTTGAGTTTATAGACATAACCTTTTTATTGGAAAAGGTTGCTGGGGACACAGAAGCAGGGTTTTCAGACAAGGAGGTTTGGACACCAGGCATAGTTGAGCACACCCTGAATTTCTTAAACACTTTTTTAGGTAGAGACATTCAGTAGAGGAAAATTGAAAGCTTTCTTAAAAACATCCTCCAGTGCTGGAATCAATGGAGGGAAGGGTGCTATATCTGGGGCTTCATCCTCCAAAAGATCATATATCCTGCTAATCTCAATAACAATCAAAAGTTGCTCCCAGTTGAATACATCCCTAAATCTAGCCATTTTGTTTGGGAAAAAGAAAACATCTGCCTGAGTTTCTGAACCTGTTTTTCCTCAGAGGAAACTGACTGATCAGACTCTGAATTTTCCAAAACCTCACATTCTGGATCCCCTTCAAAATCAGGATCTGTATCTGGTTGAATGGGGAAGGACCTCTGATATTACTTATAAGATGGGTTTGTACCTTGTAATTAACTGCTTGAACAATAGATCTAGCCATAGACACAATCTCAGGAAGAAACACAGCCAAAAACTGCTGCCCTGCAATGTGGTGGGTCTTCTGTCTGTTTTTTGCATGCACTACACTAGTGGTGGAATCTCTGGGGGAAGATGTATCAACACTGGCCACAGATTCTGCATTCCTGACTTCCTCTGTACCTATAAAGTTTGTTTCTCCTGTACTTGAACCAGGCAATGGTACAGCCCCAGAGGATTTGTGTGAAGAAGGTGAATGGTCTGATATTCTGTCTAAGGCTATTGTGGGCTCCCAAGCCATAGGCTGAAGCAAATATCTTGATTTATTTCTATTTTTTTCGGTGTACAATGATTGTGGGGGTGGAGGGGGTCCGGTGTATATGATTCCATCAAGTCAGGGAGCAAAAAAAAATAGCCAAATCAATACCAAATTCTAGCTGCACAGTCAGCCTAGCAAAAATGGACAAATCCCACTATTCTCTCTCTAAATAGCAATCTGTAGTCTATTTCTGTAGGGATACTAATCTGAACATTGCACTGAATAAAATAGCAGTAGTTTCAGTAACACAGTTCCAAGCACAAAATACATGCATAAAATTCCACAAATGTTGTAAAAAAAGGCTAGTTTCAGTCAGAGTTAATGGATATAGCTTAAAAGAGTATTAGGCAAGAAATAAACCATAAACTGAGGAAAAATTCCGGTCAGAAATGTTTAACATGCAGTGGTGCCAAAATCATGATTAAATGAAAATTTATTTAAATGTTGTAATCATGCTCAATCACTTCAAATAATCATAGCCCCAAACAAAAAACTGCAATATCATCAAGTTTTCCTATCAAAACTTCCAAAAAAAGCTTTTAATCAACAGCAGAAACCTTGCTGTGTTAATCAAATGAAAAGCAGAAGCATATACAAAATTCTAATCAGAAAAAAAGCAGTCAAAGCAGCAGAATACACTATTCAAGCACTGACTGAAAAAGCAGACAGAGGAAATAAAACCCAAAAGGGTTTATTATCTGAGTTCAGCAGCTGAAAAATCAGACTAAGAAAGCAGTCTTCTCAGAGATCCTTCTCTTACTGTGGCATTAGAAATTCAAAAGGGCCCCATCTCTGAGTCTGAAAGGCAGTCCCTGTACTCTCACATGGTTGGTCCATCACACCCACAGACAGGCTGGGATGGGGAGGAGCTCTGAGCTTTGGTAGACTATAAGAGATAGGGTAGCAGAGCATGTCTAGTCATATGCCATTAAGGCAGTGTGTTTGTTGAACATCTTTTATATCATGTCTTCTGGGCTGTATTACATTTTAGGTCCATGTTGTATATGCACATGACTGTAGGGCTACTGCCATGTGTTGTTGAGGAACATTTTTGCATGGAAGACTCAACAACCTATATAGGTTGATACTGACTATATTTGTTAGACTTCTTTTGAAAATGGGTTAATGTAGTTTGCAATATTTGTACTGTAATGCTTGCTGTGGTCATGTTTTGTGGGTATTGATGCATATTTTCCACAAATGTGTGTTGTCCATAGTAATGTCATATTCTCAGCATATAAAGCTGTTTGCCATCTGTAGCCATCCATGACAACATGACACATAACAGTACACTATCTATGTGGTTGTACAGAAAAGTGAGTCAGTATTATGTCTAGAACATGTTTTCTCTCATATATGTATGTATATACATATATATATATATATATATATATATATATATATATATATATATATATATATATGTGTGTGTATATATAGTGTGTTTTCACATGTATGTGTGTACATGTGCACATATAACCATAATTCACACAAAATCAACATCTAGTTTAGTACATTGGATTAAAATCTGTCTTGCCAATATTAGAATTCATGTACATATCATAAATTAAAATGATTACATGACCTATTAATTACTCCGGAAACATTGGAGTATAATAACTGCTGTTTTTTTTTTCTAAAATTTTGTAAGCAGTTCTGCAGCAAATGTTTGTACACCAATTAATCAAGGAAAACATTTTTTTTTTATTCTGATGATAGTTCAGTCACGATGTTAAGGTGTTTGCACTTTCACCCACTCAGTTAGAGATAAAACTGTCCTTGTTCCAAATTTAACAAAAGAGTGAAGACAGCAAATTGCATGCTTGAAAAGATAATTAGCTAATTTATTCTCAAACGACCATTGTTAAACTGCCAATGCTTGGTACCATGATAGCATTCAACACAATGTCCTAATTTTGTTTGTATAACTTATTTTTAATGTCACATTACTTTTTAGTACAATGGCAAGTCAAGCACGTCTACTATACAACAGTTAGCAAATCATTCTAATTGTAATTAGATGGAGGACTTGTAAGCCACAGTAAACAACTGCCATTAAGAATTATATCTTTGGTAAATAAAATCTGATGCACTGTCAAATCTTTAACCATTTTTTATATATAAACAACAATAAGATCAGTTCCATGTCCAGAATTAGCCACTGTATGCCAAAAACAGACTTCTCTAAATTGGTTTCTGTTCTGCTGTTGTTTGCAATTAGACATGTTTGAGGCTTCCGGATGTATTTGAAGACTTTTGCTGTTTTGAGCAAAGCATAGATTCCTCCGTGGACTTTGCTTTTCCCTTATTGGTTGTTTTAAAAGAAAAAAAAATGTTTTCTTCATTTTGACTGGATGCAGCAGCCAGTTCAGAGTTTTAAATGGTTGAAGGCAGCACTGCGAGAGTGTGTGCCTACCCTAAAGTCCAGCAGCAATAAATCAGTAAGCTACTGGCCAGCTAATGCTGAGTTACCAAGAGCAGGTTACCCTGGATAGCTTTGTTGAGTGATTTCCAGGACACAAGGAGGATGGGGAGTGCAGCAAGGTCTACTAGCTTGGGTTTTAGAGTCTGCTAGGCAGGGGAGGGCAGAATAGAAATGGTGTGGGAACTGTGATAATACAGAACCTTGTGAAGGCAGTGGGGGATGTCATCATAATCAGTGTCAGACTCATGGAAATCAGACTCCAGTGTAAAGATAATGTATGCTTCATAATTTCAGCTTATACCCCAAGTACTTAGGTGGTGAGAAAAAGAGGCTATTCAGACAGCAGTTGCATGACTTCCTCGATAAAAAAGGACAAATTAATTAGTCTTTATAATGGGAGACCTGCAAGCAATATCAGGACTATTGGAACAGGAGTTCTACCTGGGTCTAAATGGGTGGAGAAACAGGAAGAAAGGCCATTCTAGACTTCTGTCTGGCAAATGGCTTAATGGCAGGCAGCATATAGTTCACTAAGTAAAACCATCACAAAATCAGATATAAGAGAGGCCAGCCTGCAGCTTCAGTAAACTTCATTGTACTAGGGAAAGGGCAATGGGATCAAATCAGAGATGTTAAAGTCATCCCCACTGAAACAGGTGGTTCCCAACATAAACCACTGCTGGCCACAATTAGCTGCAAACAGTGACCAGAAAAGGATCTAAGGTCAATAGGGACTAGGTTGGAGACCTGTACAATGGCTAGAATGAAGGCACATGAATTTCTGGTAATACTCAGGGCTTTAGAACCTCAGGATGATGAGAAAATTGGACGATCTGAAGAAATTTGACAGTGTTTTCAAACATCATGTTTGAAGATGATAGAACAGGTATGGGGCTAAGCCAGTTATTGAAATAAGATATATAAAGACACTTGATAGTGGAATGCAGAAGTCCAGTGAGCTATTAAAAGAAAGGAGTACACGAAGAAGTGGAAGAAAGGAAAAGATGGACCAGACTAAGAAAGAATACTGGCTGGCTATGAAGAGGCTAACAGGGCAGTCACAAAGTGCCATATAGTCTCTACCAGCTTCTGGAAGGTGGCTCATCAAATGGTAAGTTTGTGAAGGAAAACATATCCACAGAAACTGTAATTCTGTATGCACATCCCTGTGATGAAAGAGGAAGAAAGACCCAGCCTAGAAGACAATATGAAGAGGACTAAGAAAAATAAATCCAGGGAAAGCAGCAGCTTTAATGAAGCTGTGACACATATGATTAAAATGCTAGATGGATTAGGGGAGAAATGGCTTCTTAAGGGTATTCATCTTAGCACGGAAGACAGAGAGAGAGAGAGAGAGAGGGAGAGAGATAGAGACATATCCCAAATGATTGAAGAGTAATTATTATAGTGACAGTGTGCAACAATAACAAAGGGGATAGTCATAACTGCATACATGACATAGGTATCTCACACTGCATGAAAGTGCTGAAGAGGATGATATATAAACAAATATGCAGAGCAGTAGAACATAAGATGGACAGTTCAGATTCTGATCAAGATGCAGTAGAACTGGCCCAATGTTTGTAGTGAGACAGGTAGTAGGCAAGTAATAGGAGATGAGAAAAGGATTGATCTGGACATTCACAGATTTGGAAAAAGCATATGACAGCATCTCCAGAAAGGTGATTTGGGCAGATGTTTGATGGTTAAAGGTACTAGAAACATTGTTACAGTTCATACAGTCTATGTATAAATACCCAATGAAACATGCTTTCAAACTCGCAAAGAGGTTCCCAGTGGGAAATGTTGTGCATCAAGGTTCAGGTTTGAGCCTATCCCTATTCATACAGGTGAAGGACTTCATTAGAAAACAGCTCAGAGGTGAAAGATCAATAAAGCTGCTGTATGCAGAAAGTGTGATATTACAAGCTGACTCTGAACAGGTACTTCAGGGAATGATAGGGAGATGGAATGTAAAACTGAAAGTACATGTGATGAAACTGAGTAGAGATGTGACAGTGGAGATGGCAACAAATGGGGTAAATCAGAAGAAGCTGAAAAATAAGCTAAAAGAGAAAATAGTGGAATAGATTAACAACTTCAAGTATCTAGAAGGTGTGGTTGAGAAGAAGAAAAGTCTAAATGTGGAGGTCAAAGCAAGAGTCAGGGTTGCTGCAGCCATGTGGCACAAAGTGACAGTATTAGTGTCTGAATGAAGAAAGCAAAGGATGGGAAGTGGTTCAATCAGTGCTTCTCTATAGCAGGGAAACCTGGACAGTGCAGGGAAAGCAGCTAAGGGAGGCTGAGCTGATTGACATTAAGTGTCTAGGATAACAGCGAGGAAGCCAAAGGAGACTGAATTGTAGAGAATGTCAAGAAGAACAGATTACAGCAGTTCCACCACTTGTGCAAGAAAGCAGAAGCTGATTTGGTGAAGACAACTGGTAAGGAAATGAGAAAGACAAAGAATATCCAACAAAGAGATGGGTGGTATGAGAAAATACTTGTGACAGTCAAGCATGACTGTTGAAGAAGATAAAAGAATGTCTCTGAATTTGAGAGAGGTGGTGACACTTGATACAAAATTGTGACCCCATACAAGAGTGGGGAAAAGGGGATCTATGATGATGATGAATACTGAGCGAGTATTAGTTTTATTTTTCTTAGAGTTAGATTCACTGTAAGAATAAAGATATTTTTCTCATAATCATTAACATCTTTATGATTTCTTTTTTTTCAGTTTCTTCTTAAAATATAATTTTTCTTTTTGACATTTTTGAGAATGGGAGACATTGTTACAGAAAATTCTGACATTGTTGAAAATACCTTTCTTGGTCAAAAATATTCCTAATATTATTAATAAGTACATCCATCTCAATTTGTGTAGACTCATAATTCATAGATATTTCAAGGCCACAGACTCTCATGACCATTTTTGCCTTACTAGTACCCTCCCCCAGGCAGCACCTCCTTTTGCAGGAGGCCATGCAGGTCAATCCTAGGGTAAATTTGTGGATAACCTTTCAGTCATCTAGTTTATATTTAAATAAATATAGGGAGTCACAAAGCTTAACATGCAGAATAAATGTGTGGTTACCCATCCAGTCATCTGCTTTATGTTTAAAGGAAGATAATGAGTCACACAGCTTTACATGCAGGTGAAGTTTATTCCAGAGGTTTGGGAGGCACTGGATTATAGACATGTCCCTTTTCTGTGTTTTATTATCAGATGGTAAAGATTTAGGTGCCTGGACCTAGTGCTGGAATTGAGGAGAAACAGGAGGTCCAGGACAATTGGGTCTCAAATGGTCATTTCTCTGTTAGCCAGTGCTGATAATTGTAGACATGTTGGCTTGATTAATGTACAGACATCACGGAAGTATATTGATTATGAAGTAATGCAACTGTTGTATAGCAAGATGTGCACTAAATCTGCAAATGTACTTTGGATCTAATTTCTAAGCCCATAGTTCTTGCATGAGCCTCCAGATCTAAGCACCTCCTATGCCTGTGGACAGGAATTTGAATGGGATAGTACAAAATGCAATTTTTTATACTGGGGATTCATATTTTGCATATTATGGGTAAGATACAAGATGTTGTGCCTAGTAATGATTTATCACTAATAATTAAAGATGTAAAATATGTTTATGCAGTTTTTTCCTCATTCAGAAGAGATTGCTAATATATGGATACTTAAATCTGATATGACTGTTGGCACATTGTGTGCATGCTTGACCTTATGCTTAGTAATAACTTCTTTGTTTTCAAAAATACTAGTACCAAATTAATGAGATGGCATTAATTGCCACTAGGATGCTATCACTGGATAACGTAATACTTAGAGAATGGGAGATGGATACATGTATGAATCTGATTATTACAAATGGATCCACATTTTGTGCACTCTACATTGTTGACATATTTTTAGTGTGGTCAGATTCAGGTGAATATTTACTGAAGTTATATGGTCCATGACTGGGATTAATAATTTCTGTTTTTCATAGGTAACATCTCTAGTAGTATTATACAATAACTGGATACCAAAATTTATGTTGATAAAAATAGTATGACTTTTTCAATTGCCTTTATGAGCCCCACATTCACAAATAATTATCTTCATACTAACAGCAGGCACCCCAGGTTAGTAAAAGGGGATGTTGCCAAAGGTCAGGCTACTAGACTATCCAGACTTGTGTCAGATGACAATAGATTCTGTGAACAGCAAGCCAGTCTGAATGAGTTTTTATTGATTGTTAAGTATAACAATGAAGAGATGGCTAACACAATTTTCTGTAATGTCTACACAAAGTGAACAGATAAATATGTACCTATTTTGAGATCAAAGGAAAGATCAGATGGAAAAAAAAAACATGAATGACACCAGTGTCAATTGTAGTTATACTTTCACTTACTGAACTGCAAGAGCTAGTAGAATTAGTGCAGGCCATGTACATGGACCCGGTGTCACAAGTATAAATAGTGTTCAGACTTATGGATGGGGCTCCCTTTGGGAGTCGGAGTGCAACAGGGTTCATCTCGGAATCCACTGCTATTCATACTGGTGATGGAGGGCATTAGCAACAGGTCACTGGGTACAGATTAATAATGCTGATGAATGCAAACAATGTGGCATTGCAAACAGACTCTGAACAGGAGCTCCGGTAATTTATAAAGAAATAGAATGTACAACTGAAGGCATGCGGGACAAAATAAGGTACAGATAATAAGAGTTGTCATGGCAGTAAATAATAGAAAATCAGAAGAAGTTGATGTTAAGGGACAACATAATATTCACATGAAACAGTTCAGCAGAGAATAATAATCTCCTTTATTATAAGAAAAAGAGAAGTACGTGGGAGACCAGGCAAATCATAAAAATGTCCCTGAATTACAAGCACTATAATGTTTACCTTTATTTCATTAAAAGCAATACTATTGCAACAATCATTAGACTGCCCTGACAAATTAGAATGAACACTACAGCATTAATTCTGCTAATGAAGAACTCATGACTGCTTGTTTATGACATTCCATATTAGGCACATATTCCAGATTCCATGATAGAACATTCTACTGAGTACAAATCTTACATTTTTCTAACCCTGTCAACACTTGCTAATATTAGGCAGTAAGCACACTAACAGATACACACTGAATAACATTCTGTTTAATTCTTGCTGCAAAAGCATATTGAAATGATATATATTTATGCATACAAAGCATTTTCCCCTTCTCTGCGGTGGTGGTGCTGCGGTAGCGTTGTCGCCTCACAGTTAGACGTTGCCCGTTCGATTCTCAGTTAGAGCGTCTTCTGTGTAGCGACATGCGTGAATGGGTGTTCCTTCATTGAAGGTTGTACGTTAGACCCGGCAAGCCAGTACATAAAAATCTACTGCCAATCATTAGCGGACCGGAGTTCCGCTGTAGCGACCCCTAACCGGGAAAAGCCGAAAGACACAAACACACAAAGCATTTTCCCCTTCTCTGTACTTCTCAACTTTCACATTGAAAATAGAGATAAGTAAGGAAGATACTGGAACAGGTTGACAGCTTCAAGTACCTGGGAGGGGTGGTTGAAGAGAAGAGAAGTCTGACTGAGGCGGTCAAATTAGAGTCAGGGGGGCTGCAGCTGGTAGAGACTGTTAGGAGAAGTTTGTGACAAAAGAATGTCAAAAGAAGATGAAAAGCAAAGTGTACAGAACAGTTGTTTTGGCAGTAATTCTGTAGGTTTCAAAATCCATGGCAGTGTAGACAGATCAGTTGAGGAATCTAGAAGTGACGGAGATAAGGTGCCTGATACAAGTGGCAGGATGTACACTGTGGGACAGATGCAGAAATTATGGCATCAGAGCAGAATCCAAAGTAATTCCACTTGCTGAAAAAGTTAAAGAGAACAGACTACTGTGGGTGGACACATGGAGGAAAGTGGAGATACTTTGGTGAAGAAGATTTGGGAGAGACAAGAAGAAGGTAAGAGGAAACAAAGATGTCCAGTAAAAGGATTGAGGGATTGTGTGACAGAAGACTTGTGACAGTCAAGTTTGACTGCTGAAGAAGGTAGGGGGGCATTAAAACTGAGAGAGAAAATGACAGTTGATGTAACATACCAACCCCATGTAGAAAAAGGGAAGAGAGGGGAGTTAATGCTGATGATTACGATTTCACTTAAAGTACAGTATCAATAGCTCAGAACATTATAAAGTTATAAAACAAGTTATGTATTTTTTGACTGAAAGCTTTGTTAACAACAAAGTGGGTATGCTGGTCCAAAGATCCTTTCAAAGATCTTTTTCAGCTACCACCTGGATACGAAGGCACACAGTAAACAGACATAGACATTACTATGTACACTGTGAGACAGAGCATAAGAGATTATATAACCACAGCTGGTATAAAGTATATTGCAGGGTTAGATTCCAATACTACTTACAAGTCCAGTATATGTCAAACACTGAGCAGAAGTTGCTTACAATGTTTCACGGTACTGAAGTCATAACAGTGTGATCATGATGATACCCACTAACTTATGCTGCACAACACACAGTGAGCAGAATGGTATACATACTAAAATATCCCAAAAGTTAGTTGATGGGCATTAGATAGAACAGTAAATATTGAAAATGAGGTTATAATAAGTGAACTGCAGACAGAATGTAACTAACTAACCAGCCAGAATGTAGTTAACAAACCTACCTGATCTACATATATTTGGTTGCAATATGTGAGCTGCAGAGATTTGCAGTGATTTGCAGATGGCATGTAACTATTCAAACTAGTTGACTGCAGTAATATAATTCGTTAAAGTATATATGCATACACTCTAGCAATGTTATCTATATAGAAATGCAAAGTTCAACCATGCAAGCCAGAGGTAGAAATGTTAACTAATTATCTACTAAGAGAATGTAAATATATGGATCCCTATCAAAATAATTAATTACCACAACATTGAATGTCAAAACAATGAGACTGGAATGCTGAGTGTTCAAATTAATGAAGCCTGATATTAGTGAAAGTCAGAACACTGAAAAGACACACATCAGGTTAATATTGCACTACACCAATAACAGAAGCTTTCACAGGACAACAAGCCCCCCATCCACCTTCCTTGTGGGAGTCTGTGCCCCCACACCCACTGCTAGTTATATATACCAGCTGAGAGACTACAGTGCAGTTAGGAATGGGCAAGACCACAAAGACAGCTGTACCACAATCTCGCGCAATACCTCACCTGCCCTGTTTGATGTTCTGACTTTCGGTGTTGTAAGGCTTTATTACATTGAACATTTGGTATTCTGGTCTCCTTGTTTTGATGTTTGATATTGTTGTAATTCATTCTTTTAATAGTGACCCATATGGATTCACTTCATAACACTGAAAGCTCAAAACACTGAAACTTCAAAATCTTGAAAACTCAAAACACTGAAAAGACATATCATAAATATACTGAGTTTAAACAACATAAATCATAACACTTTCCACCAAGTGTAAGCAGGGAGGCAAGCTCCCCTGCACCCCCATGTGGCGGGCTGAGCCCACCACACCCCGTGCTACTTATATATATATATATATATATATATATATATATATATATATATATATATATATATATATATATATATATATATATATATATATATATATATATATATATATATATATATATATATATCAACTCCAAGATTCCACTTTACTACACTAAGTGCAGTCTTGGAGTTGATATATTTAAGTAGCAGGGGGTGTGGGGGGCGCAGCTTACACTTGGTGTAAAGTGCTATGATTTATGTTGTTTAAACTCAGTATAAGTATGATATGTGTTTTCAGTGTTTTGAGTTTTCATTGTTTTGAAGTTTCAGTGTTTTGGTCTTCAATATTATGAAGTTTTCTCATTTTCAGTGTTTTCAGTTTTCAGTGTTATGAAGTGAATCTATATATATATACATATATATATATATATATATATATATATATATATATATATATATATATATATATATATATATATATATATATACCCTCAAAAACCTAGTACAACATCACTCAGCCAAAAAAAAGGCCTCTTCATCAATCAAACTAACTACTACTAGAAGTCACTACAATAGCTAATAGCTTTGGATGCATGCATATATAGTAGTTCGGTGTAAAAAAAAAACTCTCTAGCATTACTAGCATTCAAAACAATCATCCAAAGCTCTCTTTAAAGACCCTCATCAGGGCAACAAAGTTTGCAGTGCCATGATTGCTCCCCAGGCTAGTGTGAAAGTGGTGAACATATATATACTAAATCTAGAGAGATATAATTTTTTTTAATTACTTTCATTTTTCTTTGTGGGTTTTTTTCTCCCCTCTCTGCAAAAAAAAAGGCTTTTTCGCTCAGTCAGACACCCCGTTTAACATGTATATATATATATATATAAACAGCTTACTAGATTGAGTATAAATTAAAAGAAGTATAGCACAGTATAAGCACAGTTAAGGTGATTGCCCTCTGTCCATCAAGCAGACACATTTCTGGGTTTCATTAAAGTATTCTAAAAGTTTTCTCCTGAATTGCCAGTAGTCTGTTATTTGTCTGTGATCAGGGGCAGGTGGTTACAGTTAGCTGGAATGATTTTAGTGAAGTTTTTTTTCCAGTGTCAAGGTCAAAGGTTGGGGGTTTTTCTAGAAGATGACAATGTTATTATCCTCATATGAAATAATAATAATACCCCTTTGGGTCCACTGGACACATAATCCCTTTCCTGGGGTAACTCAGGAGAAATGTCTGGTTATGTGACTTGCTCAAGGTCCAGCAGTAGGTAAGTGAGGGATGAGGGAATTAAATCATGTACATCAGGAATTACAGCATACAGTCTTAACCCTCTGCACCCACTGCTATGTGTTTTAATTTGTAGTTTGCTTCTATGCAAAGTGCAGAAGCTGTTATTTAATAGGGAGGGCAGACTGGATAGACTGAGTAGTTACTGGTATCTACTTGCCTTTTTTGCTGGGTGGTTCAATGGTTTAGACTGGAGAGAGGTTGGCAACTCTGCTTATAGCATTTAAAGTAATTTTTCAAATGGTTAATATTATAGGCTGAGTAGAGGGAGATCATGGGGAAGTCACATTTAGTTAATGTATAACCATGCTCTTTGCAGAAGCCCTTCTAGCGTCTATGGTAAGGTCATTGGGGATGGAGTACAACATTTTAAGTTTTGCTGTAATTTTGGAGATGGTTGTGTATTGTTGCTCCTTGAATGACATATTTATGTCTAGGATGCATCTGAGGCATTTCTACTTGTAGACTGGAGTTATGGATTCATTACTGGATATTTTTATTAGTAAAAGGATAGATTTAGTTACTCTGTGTTATATTCCAAATAAAATTGTTTCTGCTGTAGAGATATTGAGCGAGAGCGGGTTCTTATTTAGCCAGTGTTAGATTATAGTGATTCCCTTTTATACTGCATTTTTTGCTGTCACAGAGGAGGAGGAGAAGAGAAAACATCTGTGCCATATAGTATCATCTGTTTATAGTACCACAGTTTGGAAAATTGGATGTTTGTGAGTATGACATTTATAAATAATAAGGATAAAACTGGACTATATTTTCATCCTTGGGGAACACCCTGCAAAAAGATGCCCATACTTGTACTTAGGTTGCCTGACTACACTAAGAAGGTTTTGTTTGAGAGGCAGCTTTTAAACTAGGAAAAAGTATTTCTAAGTTTGATCACAGCATTCAGGCCTCACAGCCATGAAGGAACACTGACGCCTCAAGAAATGGTTCAAAAACTTTGTCACTTTTCCATGTGTCTTGGTTAGATTTAAAAATCTCCCGTCTTCTTGACTGTCTAATCCAAACTGTAATGCTATTCCACAGTTTTGTAATTTTGATGTAACATATGAATTCCTAACCATAGACATTCCTAATTTTGTAACAAATTTCATGTTGTAATGTCTGTAAGTCTTGGGGCAGTTAAAGACTTCTGTACTATACAGCAACTGTAAGACTGAGCCATTAAATATTTTATATGCCAATATTAATTTTCCCTAAATGTGTCTATCAAAGAAAGAAAACAGCTTCAAATGCTTACATTTGAAAGAAATATATAACATGATAAAAAAGAAAAAAAAGATAACAAATAAGTAATAAATTTAAAAAAAAGCACTCAAAACAACTATTTACAAAGGTGTCTACCAAGAAAGAAGTATTATAAAAACTAGAGCAGTTATCCTTTGTCCTAAGAATTATCAATCATTGTTTGTTTAATAGCTCTTTTAAACTTTTTCAGGCGTTATATGATGAAGTGATTCTTGTAGATCTTGATTTAATAGTAATAAATTCTAAGTGACAAACTTCAATGGCAATGTTCATACATTCTTTGAATGAGGGAGTTGCTTCATTCTTCCATTTCCTTGTTATTATTTTTTACTAAATTGATAATATGCTCACAAGATCAGATATTTCACTCTCTTAACACAGTCAGGGATTGCAGTGTTGAAGAGGAATAGTTATTTCATTAATACAAAATTGTCAGGAAAAAACCCTGTAAAAAAGTGATAATATCTTTCCAATATGGCTTAAGTATAATACATTCAAAAACCTATGTTCCCGGTCATCTTTTATGTCTAGTTTACATCTGCAACAACCCATCTTACTTTTAGATATTAATTCTACTCTATATGGGGAAAATATCTGTGTAAAAATTTCCATGTAAATATTTTTTTCATTTGAGTGAACAAGTTGTTTGTTTGGATGATGATAAAACTTTTTTTTTCTTCATCAGTAGGAAGTCTGTTGTTTATAAGCTTAAAATAATGCCAATAACTTTCTTTGTTGTATTCTAATTATTGTTAATAACTGTATATACCTGAGATAAAAGTCCTTTACTAGATATTTTTCTGATATATCATATTAGATAAGATTTCAATCAGGTTAGGGATAAAATTTCTCACTGATGGTTGTATAGCTTCAATTTTTTCTTCAGCAAATTGTCTACAGTTTTGTACATGACCATAGCATTATCCAGGTCAAATCTATTAATTATATATTGAACAGAGTGTAAATTTCCTTTATTCATTAACTGGGACCATTATAGCAGGTTATTCTCTTTAAAGGCATTCATTACAGATAAATTTATAGTAGAACTATTATTTTGGGTATATGCTATTTGAAAAAAAAAACATGCTTTATATTTTGGAATTCTTTGTATGAATTTTTTTAGATTCTTCAATATAGTATTGATGTAGTTAGAGTTAATCAAACAATTAAACTTATTCATAAAGTGTTCTTTTAATATCCATAATAAATAGTTGTTCAAATTAAAATAATAATTGAAATATTAGGAGAGTTAGACTGAATCCACGAATTTCCTTGAAAGTCCTTCCATTTAGCAGTGCAATAACTATTTGACTAAGGAATCACTGTTTTGCTAGCAGATGATATGAAATACAGCACTACATCTGGTAAACTAATCCCACTGAAAGACCAGTCTCTTATGTGATGACTTAAAACTATTCTGGGTTTGTTAGGGTACCATAGGCACTTTAGTATTAATGAAATAAACTTTTTATAAAGCTTTTAGTAGGGATAAAGATAATTATTGCACAATATATAGGATTTTTGGTAAGATAATTATTTTGATAATAGAAAGTGTTCCTTCCATAATAAAGAAATGTTTGTTCCAGTTATTTATACAATGTATTATAGATGTTATACTACTACCATCATTAATTTCAATTGTTTTATTAATATTTTCTGCGATAGTAATTCATAGATACTTTATCTTTTTATCTTTGACTATATATTTATCAATTACTTTCCCTATATCTTTTATATTATAATTTATAGGTAGAATTTATGTTTTATCTTCATTAAAAAAAGTCCAGATTTCTTTTGAAAGTTTTCCATTAAACTAAAAAGAGATAATAGTGAGCTGGAGCATTTATTTAAAGTCAATAAAATATTGTCAGTGAACAAGTACATTTTAGAACTTAGGCTTTTACTTATCTGAATACCTTTGATATCTGAATATGTTGTAATTAAATTTACAAATTGTTATATAACTAGGGTAAACAGTAAAGGAGAAAGTGGACATCCTTGTTTAGTTCCTTTAAGGATCTTAATTGAATCTGAAGTAAATGAACCTATTTTTAACATATGAATAAGAATTATCATGCAGGAAATGAATAAGTTATATGAAATTACTTGAGAAATTGCTTTCTTCTAGTACCAATGAGAGAATTCAGATTCACTGAATGAAAAGCACTATTAATATTTAAACTTATTATAGTTAATTTCTCATTCATTTGTTCTATTTGCATAGTCAATGTCAAAAAATATTTTAATGTTGTCATAGGTGCTTCTGTTTAAAATAAAACCTGAATAACCATAAACAATTTATAGTATATGTTTAGTAGAGAAACTGGTCTATAAGAAGAACATTTCACACGTTCTTTATCAGATTTTAAAATTGGAGAAACCAGAGTATATTTCCAAGAAGGAGGAACATTTTAACTACCTTGAAAATTTTTATCAATGTATCCAAAGCTTCTTTTGACATTAGTTTATAAAGTTTAAGAATAATGCCATCATTCCCAAGAGCCTTGTTTGGTTTGAATTTTTTTAATTTGATCATTTAATTCATATGTTGAAATAGGCCTGTGAATAAGATTCATTTGGTTTTCAGTCATTTTCTTCCTAATATATTTTTAAAGATTTTTTTTTTCATTTCGTCTTGTGAAACTAGTAAAGTAGAATTAGTATTTAATGAATTAAAATGATCTCTAAATTCTTTTAATATATCTTCCAAATCAGTAACTTTTCTTTTCTTTTTAGGAGAATATATTTCTGTAATATGACTGGATTTATTAAATAATTTCATTCTGTTAGCTGACTTATGCAAGCATTTGGGTTTAACTGAGTAGTTAATTTTTTTATCCTTTCCAGATTGACCATAGTCTTATAATTTAGGATTTCTAAATATTTACTATATAATTTATTTATATATTCTGTTACATTTACATTTGTTTTTTATTATCTAGTTTTAATTTATCTTATTGTACTTGCATTTTCATCAGTTCTTTGTCCTGTTGTTTTCTTTTTGAGGTATGCAAGGATATAATTCTACAATATAAATATGCTTTTAAGCATCTCATAAATATATCTCAGATATGTCCTCAGTACAATTTAATTCTATAAAAAAATTATTTCTTTTAGGAAATATTCGTTAAACTCCTTCAGATTAGCTACATAAGCAGGTATGGGTTTAATAGGAATGCTGCTATATTTTAAAATGAAATAAAAATGTAATAGCATTATGGTCTGAAAGTGGCCAAGATTTAACCTTAACCTTAGCTAAATTATTTACTAAGTCATTTGATATGTAAACTCTGTGAACTGTGGCTTGAGTTTCATGTCTGTGTGAATAGTGGGCAAAGAATAGTGGGTAAAGAATAGTGAATTGGGTTCAGAAAGTTCATGTACACCCTTGATGTGCATTAAACCTATGATTTTTTTAAATTCTTTAGCAGGAGGTAATATCTTTCTTTTTCTAGTGGTGTTAGAGTCCTCAGTTTCTAAAATATAATTAAAGTCACCTGCTATTACAATACTGCCTTTTGTAATGTGAACAATTTGTTATAGAAGTTGTTCAACAGCTCTAATTCCTATACTTGGAAACCAATAAGGATTAATAAGGGTGTACAATTTTCTAATAATTTCCTAGGTTACTGAACATAGTACCCCATTATCATCATTGTAAGTGTTAATTATTTTGGGCATAGAAATAGAATTTCTTCGTAGTATTGCTACCCTTCTTTTTTTTCAGAGAATAATTAGAGCTGGATAGGACAGAATATGCTTTATTATTAAGTTTATCTATATCAGATCATAGCAAATGAGTCTCTTGCAAGAATATAATCTGAGAATTGCACAATTTCAAACATTTATTTAGGCTTTTCTTTGGCAACCATTATTTAAGTCATTGATATTTAAAGAGCTACATTTAAAGCAGGACATAGTTATGTAATTTCTGATTCTCTGTATTGTATTTTTATATATTTTGAATGGCATTTAAGCCTATGAATCACTTCCCATTTTGAAAATAACTGATAGCAATTAGTATATTCATTATTATGTAGACTGCTAAATTTAAATACTGTAAGAGCAACAGTAGACACCCAAAAAATAACAAGTAGGTCTTATATGATTGAAAAACCCACCAAACCCCACATGGATGTTATAACTCCCTAACTGAATAGCAAAACTATCCAAATACTTCCATCCTTCAAGACATAAACCAACTTCCTCATTGCTATATTTATAATTATTTTCCATTTCTAGAGAGAGGAATATATAAAATAATATTTGAAAAACTCACACTATTAACTGATTAATTATAAAGTGTTAACACATAATTTTAGTTATACAGGAGTATAACATTTTACTAATCTTTATATATTGTTTGTGTGAATGATAAAACAGAGATGTTGAAGTAACACTAATAAACTCTGAAAAATGTTCTTAAAATGGTGAGCCTTATTTACCGTTATAGAAATAAGCAATTGTTAATTTTCCAGCACAAACAGCAAGATTTCAATTTGTTACAAGCTCAGTATAAGAACTGGTACATTGTAATCCATTATGTATTCTATGATAGCCATGTTTAACTGAATTAAGAATCCCCCCTTTTTGTAGCAAATCCTTTATAGTATCTAATTGCAATGTCAACTAGAATATCTGTTTAACTGCCTAAACAGCATTCATTTTGCAAACATTTAAAATAAATGACTGTTCCAGTTTCAATAAACTTTTAACTTTTAAGTAACCTTTTGACTCTAAATTATATGATTTAACTATAAATTGAACAAATTAAGCAGTACATGTAACACTTCTTTTAATGCTAAGCATTGATAGCTTAATGCTGTAGTCCAGACTATTACACATCCAGTTAAATTAAATAATCTAAATTCTCTTTTTTCTTATAATTAGACTAAATTGAGAAAAGTGCCATTCTAGAAGAACTAATTAATTATTATGTGTATTACTGAATCAACAACTATGAGAGAAGTGAAAATTATTGCCTGTTTCTACACTATTTAACAGCACAGAGTATAAACCCCACCCCAAACAATTTTGATTATGCCTGGTGACATCATCAGAGCTTATTCTTACCGGTAAATTCCTTGTGAAAATGTTGGGAAGTTCAAAAAACAAAAAACAAGAGAGAGAAGAACAAGCTCTCAGACAGTGGTCAAATGACACTAATAACTTTTCTACTCATTCCATAGCTCTAATTAAAGCCACATCCATCAAAACACACTCTCCAAACCCCAAATCTCCACCCAACAAGGTCTCAGCACAAGGCACCCTTCAATTTACAACAATTCAACATGACCTCCTGCCTAAGACATGACACTAATTAGTATCACAAGCATCTCCACAAACTGAACCACAATTTATGGGATAAAGTGCTATTTGAATCACTTCAAGCAGTTTTATTTTATTTGTTCCCCTAGTTACAGCTTCAGTGCTGCTTTTTGTTTAATCTAAACTCCAAAAACCAAGAGACTTCAGGACTTACAAAGAAATTATGTACATCCAAGCATTCAGAGGCACCATGGTAGCTTGAATCAAACAAAAAGCCATCAAACACATGAACAGCTGTGAATGCTTAGAAAACCTCCCAATCAAACAGAAACATAGCAACTCAAAAGCCATTCAACACCAAAATATCTCTGAGCTGACACAAAGGCAGAAAGCTGCTAACAATTCTATGAACCAAAACTGCAGTAGATCATTTAAAGCAAAGAAAATTGCCTCCCCTTTAAAAAAATAATAAACAGTATACCATACAGGCTACATTGAATAGTGTTGGACTTTTAAATAAAGGAAAAGAGAAAACTTGGATTATAAACAAGATAGTGACATGTAGTCAATTACAGATAATGCATCCCAAATGTCATATTCAATGCTAAACAATCTATCTGGAATATATAATTTATGAATGCTGGTATTAGATGCAGAAGCTAAATATCAAGTAACTATAGTAAAGTTTACTATGAAGATAAAATATATTGGTTTACCTTGGGATAGGGAAATCTGAGTCTTCTTTCATTTCCATCTAGACATCAGGTGAGGTAAACATTTATGATTTAAATATATAAGGAAATAAGATGAAAAAAATAATCAGACATTTAAATTATTGTACATATTAAAGTAAGATGTTTTATACTTTGCCCTTCAGTTTCTTCTTCTTTTCATTTGTTTTCCATCCCAATCTCTTTGCTTAATGTTTTAAGGAAGCAATATTCCTGTCCATATCCTCTGTTTGATCCAATATCTTCTTAGTTTTTAAATAAGTTACAGCTCCATCAAGTTCTTCAGAGATTTTTGTTTCATCTGGTAAAAAAGCTTTCAGTTTGGCTGGAAACAAAAGATGGAGTTTTAGTTGTTTTATTTCTTCAATTCTCTAATTGATGGGAGAAAGCACTTTCTTTTAGAGATGACTGAGGTGGAATAGTCATTATCAAACCAAATAATTCTTTCATCCAACTTAACAGGAGATTTTGACCATACAGTTTTTAGAATTAGTTATTTATCTTGTGAGAAAAAAAAAATAGATCTTGAAGAGGCATTGCTCTTAGAGGATGAGGTAGAAACCAAGGATCTATTCACAGTCTCTATGCCAAATGACAATGCTTCAGACAAGTCTAAGATTTTGGGTAGCCAGGTTGTCAGGAAACTTACCATATTGTTTTCTTCTATCTTCTCTGGTAAGCCAAAATTCTAATATTGTTTCTCTGAGATCTATTTTAAATATCATCAATCTTATTCAGCAGAAAGATGTTCTGATTTAATAAAAATTCAATATTATTTCATCTTCTTTCAGTATCCTTTCTATATCATTTAACAATTCCTCTATTCCAGATACTTGCACATTCTGCTGTTGTAGGGTTTCATGAATTATGTCCATTTTGTTACACTTCTCATTAAAATTATCTAGTTTAGTGTCTATTTTGTCTATTTTAATAGGTAAATCCTGAATATCGGTGAGGACCAACTGAAGTTCTTTCTTAAAAACAAATCTTGTGAGTTTGCTTTCAGATGGTTTATTTTCAAGTTTTCTGTGAGCGTAATTTTTCAGTAAATAAATTGGCGGAAAACTTCAAAGTATCAAGAAAAAATTTTGATTCAGTCTTTTAGGGAAAAACAAACAAACAAATAAGCAAAGGTGTTACTATTCGTACCTAAAATGTTCATAAATATTAAACCCTCCTTCTCCATACAGTCCCTTAATAACACTGCCATTCAGGTAGAATCCAATACTAAGCTCTTAGGCGTAACCATCGATGATCAGCTTAAATTTGACATGTGTGTTAATAACTGTATCAAAAAGACACTTTCAAAACTAGGGCTCCTTTACCATAACAAGAAATTCCTTACCTCTGAAGGCAAGATTACTCTCTCTCTCACCTACCTTCTACCAAGTCTAATGTACAATTCTCAAATTCTCACAAATGTAAACTCAGCACACTTGACCAAACTTTAATCTACCTACAACAGGGTAGCTAGATTTGCTGCCCAACAAACCTACAAATCCCATCACTGTCTCTCTCTAAAACACCTAAACTGGCTTGAATTACCCCACCAACTTCTTCTCTCTCAGGTCCAGATCATCCATTCTATCCTATACCAGCCTTACTACTGCCCAGCACTATCCACTCTCATCTCCCGTTATTCTCCCTCTAGACCTCTCCAACGCTCTAACCAAGACCTACTACAAATCTACAAACCCAAGTCTAAATTTGGACGCAACATGTACAGATATCAGCCCACTATTGCCTGAAATAGACTCCCACTAGAAATCAGGACCCTTACACATCCTAAACAATTTAAGACAGCCACCAAAGAGCACTTTAAAAGTCACTGGTCCTGCCACTGCACTCTCCCTCCTTAAAATTCCCTACTTCTCATACCTTAATCTACTTTCTGCCCTTAACTCACTCTTCTCTCTAGCTCTCTCTAATCTTCCTGGGCTACTCTTTCTACTGTCTTCTAAAATGTATTAAACACATTGCCTCAGAGAAACATTCTATTGTAATTGTCTTGCCTTCATGCAACTACATCATGATAAAACTGTTTTTTTAACCACTTACCACAAAAACTATACTCATCTTAATGACATCTTTCTTTTTATACATCTTGACATAGTTATGCTATACTCCTGATTATTGTCACTGTATAACATTGTATTGCTACTTAATGCCTTGTAATAATCCTGTAACATTGCTAATATGTTGGAGCTTTTCTCCCCAGGCCTCTGCTGAAAAAGGGCTCTTCAGTTTAGTTGGACAATCCCAGTCAACAAATGTAAAATAAATAAATAAATAAATACAATAAATATCTTGTATTATAAAGTTTTATTTTCAGGTAGTTTGTAAGATAGACATAATTCAATATTTCCTGTCAGAAATATAAAATATAGCAGTTAGCAAGTAAATTCTGCTGCTATCTTATCAGCATCCTCATAAAATTTTAATTGACTTTGGGTATATGTGCAGAATATATTATTATACTTAGCAATAGGTCTGATTTAAATTTTATATGCCATAACCAAATTTTTCTCATCTCTAGCTGAGAGATTTCTTTGTAAATAACCCACATGTTTTATTGCTTTAGTACTGATAACGTAAATGGTCATTAAAGGATACGTTAGGAACAATAGTAATGCTCAGCATGTTGTATTCTTTGCCTCTTAAGATAGCATCTTTGTCAAATAAATAGGGAATCTTTGAATTTTCTTAGAAAAATACATGATTTTACATTTATTCAGACTAAATTTTAATCCAGATTCCAAGGGTCACTTACAAATCAGATGTAGGTGCACATTAAGATTGTCTGCATTTGACTTATTTTGTGATATACAGTCAGTTTTGTAGTCAGCAGTGTATTTGTGCACCCAAAATTTTATACTCCTTGGGATACTAGAATAAAAATAAGGTTAAACAGCATTAGAACCAGAAGCGACCCTTGGGGGGAACCCAATTTAATGGGCAAATAGTATGAATGCATATTGCGTATCTTAAAACATTGCTGTCTA
Organism: Protopterus annectens; assembly: GCF_019279795.1. Taxonomy (NCBI): domain Eukaryota; kingdom Metazoa; phylum Chordata; order Ceratodontiformes; family Protopteridae; genus Protopterus; species Protopterus annectens. Next base: position 1,937,573,109 of record NC_056725.1, on the reverse strand, counting down.
CCAATTAATCAATCTGTAATCCATCTAATGATATAACAGTTTATGATAGATACAAGTAAACATTTCTGAATGGAATGAAACGGAAAACAGTCAAAGGCTTTGCAAAGGTCCAAAAAGATCACACCTGGGGACAAACTCATGACCAAGGCCATTGTTATTTGATTGTAAAAACAAACTAAATTACTCAATGGAAATTGGTCTGTGCTTTATAAAATCATATTGGTCAATGTCTGCAACAAATAACCTGAAACTTGTGTTACATATTAATTCCAGTAGGCAAAAGCACTTTAAAACCAAAGGTGTTAAACATATAGGTCTGTAGTTACTATCCTTTTTATGAACAGGGGTAACACAAGGTAGCTACCAACTATTAAGTACTATGGCATTTTCTAACAATTTGTTAAAAGGAGTCACAAGATAGGTATTATTGCCTCCTTCACCTTTAACAAAGAAGCACTAGATATTTTATTAGCACCTATAGATGAAATATTCTTTAATCGGAAGAGGGCATTCCAAATAATTATGTCAGAAAGCAAGCTGCAGTGATTTGATCTATAATGGGACCATAGAACCACGATTCTGACTAATAGTAGAGTAGTATTTATTAAACAAACACACCTTGTTGTAAGCATGAAATGTTGCTGTGTCATTGAGTGAGATAAATTTAATAGGGGATGTCTTTGTATCCAGTAAATTTATATATTTATCAAATACCTTCTTATTTGTAGAGTTACTAAACAGTCTATTGTTGTAATTAGTCTTTGCTGTCTTTATTTCTGATTTTCATTTCTTACAGGCAGACTTAAGATGTTTTTGTTAATATTAGTAGGAAATCTTTTAAAGTTTTTTAATTTCTTTTTTCTTTTTGTATAACCACCTAGTAGACCTGTTCTACCATATAGGAAGTGAGTCTTTAACATTTTAGTGCATACAGATTCATTTACACAGCTACTCAGTAATTTTTCCAGTGGAGAATAGCCATATTGACAATTCTTAAGATTTGATAAGCTAGTTCAAGTTCTATGGATTTGAGCATATTTAGTAGGATATGGTGGTTAACACTTTCAAATGCTCTTCACAAGTCAGTGAATTTTGTTCTGAGCCAGCCTTTTTCCTTTGAGTAGAAGATTTTGTCTGTTACTGTATAAATAGCTGCAAGGGTATTGTGTCAACTTCTAAAACTATGCTGAGATTTGATTAACATATCCTATCTGCTGATATACTCAAAAACATAGTAATGTATTACTTTTTAAAGTGTCTTGGTGATAGGAAAATTATGGCATTTGGGTAAAAATCACAAGGAATGGAAGATATGGAAGTGTTTCAATGGGCATTAAGAAATAGTGTTTGAACTCAGGATAATAACTGTGATGACTGATAGGTTAAATATATATATGTGTCAGAGTTTTATCTAGCTGTTAGTATTCTCATATGTATTATATACTTTGGATTAGGGTTATAGTTTATACCAAGTATTAGATGTATTTTCTTGACTGCCTAATGAGGAATTTTTCTGAAGTAAAAAGTAGGAGTGTATTGGGAAAAACTGGAAGGGTCTACTGCAGTAGTGCTCAATGTGTGGGGAGGGGTTGCTGCTGGGAGACACAAGGATGCTAATAAAGTGGGAGGTAACTGCTGCGCTACCACTTTTCAAATGAGTCCTGTGGTTTGCTGAGGAAGGGGTGTGAGCAGAGGTTATTAGTATTTTCAAGTCCTGAAGTGCATTTGCATTATCTGTCTTACATGGATAGTTTTGCTATTAATAAAGTAGGTTATTTCTTTAATTAGCGTCCAGAATTTCTTTGGCTGAGTTGTGGAGGTTTGACGTTTAGAGTGCATGTATGACGATTTAGCTGTATTTTTTATAGTGTGAATCTATGCCTTACAGATATGAATGCATGGTAGCTCTGAGTATTATGGGAGGTTTTCCAAGTTTTCAGTGCTTTATCACTATCTTTTAGTACTTTTTAATTCCAGGGCAATGCAGGGGAAGTTTTGCCTTTTTTAGACATCTCTCGATGATAGGAAAGTGCCTGGCAAGTACTTTCTGTGCAATGAAATTTAAAAGTTGCAGTGCTGCAGATGGATAAATTGCATAATGTTGTGTGGAGTGGTTCAGGGCACTGAGGGTAGAAATTACTTTATCCTCCTTGGATTTGGTTATTCTCTTGTTTCTATTATTTGTGGAGGTGAGTTTGGAGCTTTAAATTAGAAGATGCCCTGTATTGGGAGAGGGTCACTGAGGTTATTAGGTAGGCAAGTTACCTCTTTTTGCTTCTGGGAAAGGCTAGGCATGAAAAGATCAGAAAGCAAGTCTTACCTGTGTTTTGGTTTGGTGTGGTGGAAGTATAAATAATCTCACTCAGGTTCTAAAGTGAGAGGCAATTATTCAGTTGTTTACCCTTGGTAGAAAGAATGTCAACACTGAAGTGACCCAAAATGCTTTTTTTTTTGCTACTACCAGTATATTTATTTATGCTAGTTACTGTTTATTCATATTTTCTAAGTGTGCCCAAAGGACAGATACACACCATTGCCACTGGTTGCTGTAAATGGTCACTAATTCTTAATGAGATGAGGGTCCAGTTTGGATGATTGTTTGATGCAGGGGAGTAACAAGCCATATGTGTTGCAGTGATGTTTATCTATTTATTAATAACTTTATTTATCTCTTTTAATTGCTAACTGGGTAGATTAATTGCTCCTAAAAATTGGATCATTTTCAGTCATGACCCAGGTCAAATAGCAACCAAAACAAACAGCAATATATACAACAACAAGTGTATATACAGTAGTGAAGTAGATACATACATAGTTATTACCTCAACATTTTATTTGTGCTAAACAGTTATCAGAAATTACTTAATGAATTTGAACAATAAAAAAACAATCATTGAGAAATAGAACAAAAAGAAGGGAATTGGTATGATGAAGATGAAAAAGATGAGGAAGATGATGACAGCAATGATAATTATGATAATAATTGCAATTATACCCTGTTAGATACCCTAATAAAATGGGCGGCCACGGTGGTGCAGTGGTTAGCATTGCCACCTCACAGCAAGAGGTTCTCGGGTTCGGTCCGATCTGGGCCTGGGGTGCCTTCTCTCTCCATGTGGTCCCTCCTTTCGGTTTCCTCCGTGGGTTCCCTTTCCTCCAAAGACACAAAGCCATGCTGCATGCTGCAGGTGCAGCTTGTGGATAGAAATTTCTAAATTGGTGCCTTGTGTGGGTGTGTGTCGTAGGTTGGCGCCCTTGCACAAGGGCGGCACTGCCCGTGAAACTCCACTGCCACATAAATGTGCGGACAACCGGAAAGCTGGTGAAAGCCGAAAAAGAGAAAAGAAAAGAAGAAGAAGATACCCTAATAAAATAATTACTTACGGACTTTCAAAATTATGTCAGCAGTCATGAAATGAGGTCCTGAATTACAAACTAATGGCAAATATACAGCTATTCCTTTAAATTTATATACATAAAGTGTAGAGTATTTGCATATGTAGCTTAATTAGGATCTCTAGAACAATAGTGCTTATATTTATCTTCAAGGTGAAATTTTAGCAGTTAGTGAAATACTGGAAGACTGTCACTATGTTGTACATTTTGTGGCAAAGAATTATAGATGCTATGAGCAATTTTACTAAATGCTTTCTTTATGGCATCTAAGGTAAATGGAAGTCTTTACAACTGGAAACTATCCTGGCTTCTCAAATTAAAAGGCAAATTCCTAATAAATAGCCTATTTCTAAGTGGAGGGGAATACCTGTCATTCACTCCTCTACCTGGTATTAACCTAGACTGTTGTGTAGGAATATGTGGAAGTTATTCTCATGAAATGTTAACAGCATGGTGGCGGGGGGGGGGGGTTAACCATGTTTCACTAACAACTAGGACACTGGGTTTGTTGAACTCTATCCTTGCTCAATGCAGTCAGTTTGTTTTCATAGTACTGTGGGCCTTAAAATGAGTGATCGTTAAAAATGTATGCTTCTAAATAAGATTACCTGCAAGAGATGACCTAGGTATGATCTGTTGTGGACAGGTGGTTTAGGGCCCACTTGTAAGTTGTTCAGCATTACTGGTATTAATTTGAGAAAGGGAATATCTGGAGATTAAGATTTACAGGGTGCGGATAGCAGGGTGATATGTATATGAGTTAAGCATTGCTGGAAGGTAAAATTTAGTATGTGGAGTTCTTGGTGTAATATGTGTGAGGGTTATGTGCATTGCTGGAGGAAGGGATTTGGTGTGATGAATAGCCAGGGGATAGGAGTGAATTTTATGTATGTGACTATTACCAGTGGTTAAGTAGGGTGTCTATGTGTTTAGATGTGAGTAGAGTAAAGACTTGGATTATGGTTTATATTCCAAGCAATAACCAGTTTAAGCTGCAATAAATACTTTAAATAAAGATGCGTTCATAGATTTTTTGCATTGCTGGGAAAGGGTTTGCCACTGTTTTTTGTAGTACTAAAAATCTATACTTGGTGTGGTGGCTGACATTAGTATTTGAGGAAGTAAGTAATTGGGTAGCATTTTTATGCATGCTGAAGTGGATTGCTTTGATAAATGAACTGTGTTTCTGTAGGGACTACATATATAGGAGAATGTAGTTAAAGTGTATAAAACTGTTGCTAGTTAGATGGCTGCTGTGATAGCTGTTGCCAGAAGTTGTAAGAAGTTAACGTTTGTGTGGAGAATGTTTTTTCCCCATTTGGCCACACCAGGGAGATGGTCAGACGTATGGAATGATAACTGTGACCTGTCTACAGGAAGAAGTCATTTAAAAGAGGGAACATAGAAGAGAATTAAGAGTGACAGAGAGCAGATATCCTTACTCAGAGTTAAGTACCTACTTAAAAAAAAGGAAAGGGTAAACATATTGGAGGTTTAATTATGTAGAGGTGAGTGGGGAAGGAAAATAAAATGAATGGGTGTCAAAATGTTTGGGAAACATAATACTGGAGTGATAAGCCTGAGAAAGGTTCTGCTGTAGTTATAAAAATTCTAATGGTGCACACACATATATGCTGTGATGATAATAAAGTGAGGGCGGGTTTAGGAGGGATCAAAGGACAGTGATGTGAGGGATTTAGTGAGAGTGTGGAAGTGAGTGATAGGTAGGATACAGCAGCTGGCTAATTGAGTGGGTGTGTGCAGGTGATATTAGTGGGAGTGAGTAGGAAAGCACATACAGATGTAGTGATGTTAGAGGGATGGAATGTGGTAGGATAGGACAGCAAAGTGATGCAGAGTATAGAGAGGCAAGAACAAAGTGAGATGCCTCACAGCAAGAGGAGATCTCCAGGTATTACTTTGTTACAAGTGACAGCCTACAGCTAGGTAAGCGCTATTGCTAACAATGGTAGCTGCACTCTGTGGTTAGTGGCCCTAAACTGCACCCTTTTTACAGGCTCTAGTGCAGGAAATATCAACAGGCTGAGGGAAGGCAGGAAATGCCCCAAGTCTGATACATGCTAGCGAGTAGCACACAGCTCCAATGGTTAATTTAAGTCTAATTTTAATGATGTATTTATTAGTAGAGCTTTCACATGAGGAACTTAGCTTTGGAATTAGTAGAAAATTGCAGACCTTACTTTGCTTAATATGCTACTGGAATGGCTTTGATATCTTACCTACATTCATTGTGTTTGCTTCTGGATTCCTTTTATTCAAAGCTGCAATTGTCTCAAGCATGAATTTACGAGACTATGTCTGCTCTCGGAATGGACTGGGAGGGGTGTAATCTGTGTTCAAGCCTTAGCTTAAAGTGTTGCTGGAGTGGCTTTAGAATTCCCCTCTGACATTATTTGTGATTTCTCCTGAATTCCCTTAAATTAAAGCTTTAGATGTTTCAAGTACAGATCGGGTGAGAGTATGTCCATGCCTGGAATGTGGGAAGAGTGTAATCTGTGTACATACCCTTCTACCTAAGAAGCTATGCTGTTCCTCATCTGGGATATTAACAGTTCATCCTGAACTTTTTGATGTTTCAGGAAATAACCTTTATTTAAACAAAAAATGCAGTAATGTAAAGGCCTCATTAGAGAATTGTCATTCCCTACCACTACTGGTTCATAAAAATCCAATGTGGCATTTCCTGTGTGTTTTTCCACATGCCTTCTCTATTAATGTTGGATCCTGTACTGATCTTCTCAATGTGAACAAACCTTTTGATAGACCTCATCTTTATAACTGTGTCTCTTGTGGATGTGTTCCATTCATACTGCAATGTGCTTTTTGTAGTTAAGAAGTTATATATGTTGCAAAAATGAACACATGAGCATAATTAGGCTCATCAAACAAACCAAACGATGGATGTGTTTATATGTATTTCTTAACATACAGAAATTTTGGAATATGTAAGTTCTTATTACTGACAGTGTCATGCCAGATGTTAGAAGGCGTGATGTCAAAGCATTATTGAAAAGAAGCAGTTGCATTGGAAACTTTGATTAAATGGTATCAAAGCATAAGGCATAAGTTATTCTGTTAGCTTGAAAAGTATGCTAGAATTCAGACCTCTTGTTAGTCTGGTAGTCTGTCAGTAAATACAGATGACTAGGGCTAATCCTATATAAGCTTCCATTTGCTTACTGTATGATTTTCCATAGTATTCAAAGGTGCTTGCTACAGTGCAGAAGCCTTACTTCAAAGGTTTCCACAGTGCATTAAGTCATAGGAATTCTAGCTAGCATTAATGGAGTGAATGATTAGGCATACAGATTCTCCAAAATCAAGACTTGACAGACCAAGCCACATGAGCCAAATGAATCAATTTGAACACAATACTTTATTATCCCAGTTAAGTGCTTATGTCCTAAATAGGACTTTATCTGAACTGGGGAATCCATAAAATCATCTATTAAATAATCAATTAAAGCAGTCGTATGACAGTTTGTATCCAATCACAGAACTACATTTAATACAATAAAATACCATTTAGAAAAATAATTATGAATAAAAGTTACATCCATAAGATAATAAATACATCATAAAATTAGATAAGTCCATATCACCATGAATAAGACAAGCTGCCAACTTATAGCCTGCTAAAAAGGTAGCCTCATTGTCCACTGGTGATAAAGCTAAATTATGAATGTATTAGAAAAAAAATCATTATTAATAAGAACTGCATTATTTTGGGAGTATTTAACTTCACTTGAATCAGCATAGTATATGCCCAGACATTCTTGGGCTCAATTAACAATAATGCCCAAGAACAGATAATTAATAAGCATACCAGGGGACATAAGCTTGTGGATATGATACTCGCAAATATAACCTCTGTATGTGCTATTCCTGTTTTTTCCTTCAACAGTTAAGTTGGTGCATGAATTTATGAAATTTGCCTTTAGAATCTCCAAAGCCCCTTAAACCAACAACTTTAAATATAAGACCTTCGGGCAGGTAAAGGTCATACAATTATATGACAAAATATGACTATTCACCTATAACAGCATCATCTATGATGCTGATACAGTATTCAGCTTTTCAAAGGAGTTCTATGTCCACTTAGACAATTATATAGCATCTGCAGACCGAAACAGAACAAAATACAATGGAATACAATGGAAAATGCAAAAAAAAAAAAAAACAAACTACTCTAATTGTCCATCAACGTGTTTAAACTTTGGAAACAGGGGAGACAATCCTCACATTATACAACAGATCCAAAACCTCATAGCAAAGATAGTATAAAAATAATACCAGTGAACTGAAAAATACTATTACTATTAATAAAACAACCCATGAACATAAGCTAGTTTCTGAAGCTAAGGGTAACTACAAGTCTTTATTTAGCTATGTTAGGAGCTAAGGAACAATACCTAACAAAATGGGAACATTCACTCTTACCCAGTAGACATTACCAGTATATAAGCACCTCCAGTGCCCATAGCTACTCCAATATGGTCATGGCAAGAAGGAAGGAGACCAGTCTAAGTCCCATCTGAAGCAGTTCATTTCTTTTTACAGTCTTTTTGTGGATGACCTGTTCATGGTATGGACATGCACAGTCAATGCCCTTAAATGTTACTTAGCTATATGAACTCTAGTACTATTTTTTTTAAGGTTTAGCATGGTTTGTTTGTCTTATAGGTAAATTTTCATGATGTTAGAGTTATTAGGGATGCCAAGGGGAATTTTACTACAGAGATTTTTACGAAAGATTGCCACAGAAACACATATTTGCCCAGAAGGAGCATGCATCCTATGCACCTATTTAACAATATAGTGAAAGGCCAAGCATTAAGGATATCTAGCTTAAATGTTGTAGATACTCAGTTTTTAAATTAATTAATCCTCTTAAGTGAGACATTTATTGAAAGGGGTTATAATACTAGGCATGTGAATAATATTCTATCCAAGGTCCCTATGTTAAGGGAGAATGAAGGGAAAACATATTTCTCAGATAGAGTGGTTGTAATAAGAAGGCTGAGTCTAAGACTAAGCTTTATATGCCCTTGTTTTACTCAAGTAATGTTAAACAAATAGATATTTATAAGAAGTACTGGTATATATTAACTATGGTTGACAATATCAGGGAGCTAGTGGGAGACACACCTGGTTTTACATATAAGAATAAAAAGAACCTTAAGAGGCTTCTATGTTACCTTAAACTTGACATGTCTCCACATATACCCAATAGGGACTCTAGTATGATACCCTGTGGCAAATGTAATTATTGTGAATTACTTGACCTGCCTGGGATTTTTGTGCATCCTGATGCTGGGAAAGAATTCAAGTTTAATGTTTGGGCTGGTTGTGATACCTGTCATCTGGTCTGTTTGACTTATTGTATGGCATGCTACTCATTTTATGTTGGAAAAACTGATAGGCACCTTAAGGATAGGCTATAGGAACATGTCAATAATATCAGAAACAGTATCTGCACTAATGCCTTGGCAAAGCATTTTGTCCTTCATGGATCTTCGCACTCTTTTAAATTTATGGTGATACAGCTTATTAGTCCAGTGAATGAAGAGATGACTTGGTGAATAGGACTGAGACATCTGAAAGTAAATGGATCATTAGGCTACGGGTGGACTGTGGCAAGGTGCTTAATGATAAAGTGCCCCTGAATCCGCTTTTAGATGCTAGGAGTTTGAAGTAAATTATTTATGTATATAATAATGCATGTTTTTATTTGTCTATGACATCATGTTTTTATGTTTTCACTGGCTACTTGTTTCTAAATGATTGTTTACGGATCGCTTATATTGACTATCTCTTTAAAAGCTAGTTATCTAATTGTGATGTAATGCTGATGTTTTAATGACTGTGAAGTTTTTATTGGACTATGCCATTTAATTGTACCTATATAAATGTTGCTTTTTTGAGCTTTTTATAGTCTGAAGAAGCAGTGTTATGGCACTGTGAAAGTGCTTACTACAATAAAGTGTCTGTTTATCTATTCATTTGGCTTTATTTTGGTCTTACCTTTTATTATATTTTATTATTTGGAATTTAAATTTCAACTCCATACTATCAATTAATAATTTTGTTTTCCTTCTTTGAGACAGAATGCCACCAATATTAAATGCACTCCCTAACAGAGCATATACTTTAATGAACCAAAAGGCCTAAATTGTGACACCCGCCCTACTGCTATAAACTGATATAATCCACTAATATTATAATTCTTATCCTCATCTAGTATACCTGTCCAGTACATTCTCCCTTTCCTTCCTTGCTTTTGTCTTCTTTTTGTAACCCCATGGGTGCCAGTACACACCAATATGTTATGAAATTATTGCCTTCACCATCCCTTCTCCAGCTTATTTAGCCCTTCCTGCAGGAGTTAAGTCACCCGAGTACACAAAAGTCTGTTGTAGGTCTAGTCTGATAAGGTTTTTGATATCATAGTTTATGAGGTCAGATATAGTGCAGTCCATGCCTTTTCAAATCAGACTAGTCAGGTTAATGGGGCTACAGTTTCTTGGCTAGGTGGTAATGCCAGTCTTGTGTACAGGCATCACTGATGCAGTTCACCATACTTTAAGGAGAAATGTGATAGCTATACTCAGGTTAAGCAACTTAAGGAGGGCCTCCACAATGACTTTTTGACAGTACTTATTAGAAATCCAGGTATACAATCAGGCCTCATGGAAGTAGTAGAGAAGCACCTTTAATATGTGTTCCTTTGTGGTATTACAAGATATAATGGGTTCAGATTTTTGTGGAATTAAGATAGTTGTTTCAGGGATAAAGTTTGCACTATAACTGTCTGTTAATATATTTGGTATGTCTGCTGGGTCTGAGTTGGTAGGGCCATTTTGTATAAGTTCACGACACTCAGGGGTGTCATTTCTTAGTTTCCTAATGTATATAAAGAAGAACTTATAATTGTACTTGAATATACTTGAATATAGAAGCTAATTTAAATTCATGATTTGCCTTGCTATTCCTGATAGTAGCTTATAGTTCCTTACTGATATCCTTCATGCATTCTTTAATATGATAAATTGTAAGTATGTTGTATATTTTAAAAAGTATTTTCTCATGTTTTAGAGATTATTTTAGCTAGTGTACAAGAGGGTGGTTTATTTTTAAACTTCTTATATTTAGCTGTAGTAGGGAAGGTCAAGTTGAAGCTCTTATCTATGGTGGAATACAACTCATTGGTGCCTGTGGCAGATCTGGTGATGTTACAAGTTAATCAGGATAGCTCATCAGAGTTTGAGGTTTTTTTGCTTGAAATCCTTGAATTCTGAATTATTGACTGCATGTGTTTTGAGGTTTTAAAAGAGAAAGTTATACATTTGTGGACAGTCTTAACCAGGGATGCAGAAACTAGTGAGGTGGTACCTGTAGTGGCTATATTAGTTAGGACTAGGACAAGACTATTACATCCCCTAGTTTGTTTGTTAACTATCTGTTCTAAAGGAAGTTTTATTTATTACGTCCAAGAATCTCTGGACATACCCAACTTTGGAGGTATACATACAACAGTTTATTGAAGGTAGTTGAAATCTCCTATTATAAAGACACTTAGGAGGTTTTCTTGGTTATACAGGTTCATGGATATTGTTCTTTAGTGCTCTATAAGTTAGTTCTGTCTAGAGGTTATTTTGTCCTTGACAAATATAGAAATGCTTCCGCAGTTTCCATTAAGCTATGATGCAATGCATGGTAGGCACAAAATCCAGGTATAGAGGGAGTATAGTCTTTACACTGAAACCATTTCTCAGATACAACACAAACATGTTTGTGTTTCAGCTGTAGGAGAGCCTGAAGATCAGACATTTTGTTGTTATGACTTGAAAAGGGCTGCCTTGATATGGTGCAATTTCAGGCTGGAAATGGCTACATTGATACTCACTATGTTGGGATGTCCATTAGCTAGACTCTGCGTAAAAAGGCACAATGGAGTAGCAGGGACTTTAATCAGTATGTAAAAGTTAACAGGAATGCAGGTCATCCTTGGTTAAGCAAGATGGACTGTCGATTATTTTGTGCCATATTGATACTTACTGGACCCACCAAGAATGGCATCAAGTACTAAGCCAATTGTTAAAGCCATTCAGATTTTTTCTTGGACACAGGTATCATTCTGGGGGGAAAAAAGATCCCACCTAGTAACAATGTATTGTTCACCTTGGCGCATGCATGGTGAGATCCAGCATATCTCTCTGCATGTCTCTCAGGGTCATGCACCTCAAGTCATTCATACCCACACACACACACACACACACACACACACACACACACACACACACACACACACACACACACACACACACACACACACACACACACACACACACACACACACACACACACACACACACACACACACACACACACACACACACACACACACACACACACACACACTACCACTAGTTATTAATTATATTTGTCTGGTGAGAGGGACTTTATAGCTCTTGTGGTGTCATGAATTATGACCTTACTCAACCCCACGCAAGTGAGACAGGGTGCACGGACCGAACCAACATGTAGTCAAGCACACAAAATAGACCAGCACCAGGGAGATATGTAGAATATAAAATTCTTTAATGTGGCAAGACAAACAGCAAACCAGTTTCGGCAAAAAGTAAAGCCTTCTTCAGTGCATCAACTGACATCAATTCATTTAAATAGTACAATGTTAGACCAGAGTCAAAGCTGATTGGTACATGCCAGAATCAGATTAATTCATTAAGGCTGGGCTTAAACAAAGCACCCAGCCTGACAATCCAACCAGATTCCTTATTATGTAATAAAGAATGCCATCCTGTTTTATTAGATTTATTTCCTTGTATTTTGTCAATAATTATGAATTGAATTTTAGCAGTACAATGGGTCATTGTATGTTTATAAAAAGCTTTGGATATTCTGTTGTTTCTTATGTCAGATGTTCACTAATCCTGTGTTTCAGTGGCCGAGATGTTTGCCCTACATAAAAAGCAGAGCAAAAACAGGTGGCCAAATAGATGACCCAGTCACTGCTGCAGTTGTCGAAGCATCTAATTTGAAAAAATATGTGGGGTATTACTGCTGGTAAATTCTTTTGTTTTACAAACATGTGTACAAGCACTGCAATGGCCACAAGAATTACTGCCAACTAACTTATCCCTAAATAAATTAACTTGCTGTGTGGTAGTAGGGGTGGAATGTTTATAGTGAGTTAAATGCAAATTGATTGTACAACTTCTTCTGTAGGAAAAAAGACATTGTGGGGAAAGCATTCCAGCTAATTTTACATTAGCCAACAGGATGTCCCATGGATATTAATAATATGTTTGAAACCATTGGTATTGCATCCAAATGTTGTGACCAGATGGATAGGTTGGGGAGATTGTCTATGCCTTCTCTTGGATCCCTTACCATAGGTCAGCAAAGTCTTTCTATCTTGTTCGGTAGCAAATGAACATGCCCTATTGATGTTGTCTGCATGATAGCCCCTAATTAGAAATCTTTGGGCTAGATCATTTTTGCTGGTGTTGTAGGCTACATCTGAAGAATATATATGCTTGATGCATACAATTTGGGAATTTGGGATGCTTTGGATGATGTGGAAGGGGTGATGACTGGAAGCATGAAGTAAGGTGTTAAATTGGGGAAATTTTCTATAGACCTCCGTTTGAAGTGTATGGTCATCCTGACGTAAGATGTGAACATCCAGGAATGTAATTTTCTTGTAATCATAATTAAGTGTAAAGTGTATCCCCCACTTATTTTCATTTAAATATTCTACAAATGCCTGTGCATATCCAGCATCACCCCTCCACACCATCCAACAATCATCAAGATAACGTCTCCAAATGGCCATGTTATCCAAAAATATATTATGGTTCTCATCATATATCAATTGTTCTTCAATGTAGCCCATAAAGAGATCTGCATCAATGGGAGTGAAGGATGCTCCCATAGCGGTACCCCATAACTGCCAGTAGCATCTCCCATGAAAGTAGAAAATATTCTTATTGAGAACATGTTCAGCTAAGCAAACAGAAAGAGTATTGAAACCAGGAGTATATAAACCAGCTTTATTCAGACAAAATTGAATGGCTTCCAATCCTGCCCAATGTGGGGTATTGGTATACAGGGTGGTAATGTCCAATGTGCATAACAGCCAACCTGGTTCCAACTGTGTGTCGTTGACGATATTGAAAAATTGAGTGGTGTCTTTGATTCTATATCTGACTAGAGGAAGAAGTGGTTGTAGATATTCTGTAAGAAAGGCAGATTCTAATTAGGGAACATGTATATCAAATTATAATCAAAACAACCACTAATGCCCTATTGAAACATATTATAGCAGAGGGGGAAAAGCATAGGTTTAGGTTTTTAGTGATTGATTTGGTTAAACCAACTGTGCTGAAAGGTGATATATGAAACCTAACTGAAAGTAAAGAAGTTAGGTGGATTTTGAGGCTTAGAGCAGATAGGGGGTAGGGGCTTGAATGAAAGGGCTTCCATTAAGCCCACCTTGAAGTTTAGGAGATTAAGTGTCAAGTAGCATTTGCCCAAGCATATGTATTGTGTTATGCATGTATTTCTAATTGATATTTTTTCTGTTATATATATTTCCCATATATATTTTATATTTTGATATGTATGCTTTTAGTTTAGAAGTTGCTATATGGGTTATGTGATGTCTCTATAAATGTATTTCAGCATTGAGATAATTGGTGTTATCTGATTGGTGCACTTATACTATTTAAATGTACTTCATAGGTTCATAGGTTCATACTAGGCTATCTGCCTAGGGCATTTATAAGCCTAGCCAGAATGTGTTTGGCTGTCGCCACCCATTTTAAATTAATTTTGCTATGCCCTATTTCGAGGTTAGTATACTATGCCTCTGTCTAACAGTGACACAGAAGTGATACCCGGGGTAAACCTACGATCTCCCATCCACTCATCAAGATTCCTCTTGAAGAGAGTCAATGAGGGACTCTGCCTAACCCGGACTGGGATTTTATTCCAGAGTGAAGGGAGCCTCTGGGTTATGAATCTGTCCCTCCAACATGTCCTATTTATTTCAGTGCTGAGGTTCAAGTCTCTCAAGCGCGTAGCTCGATGGGATTTGGATTTTCTGAGGTGCAGCATGTCCATTAATTCCGGGTTGGACATGGCTTTATACATCAGGCACAGATCGCCTCTGAACAGGCGGTATGCCACTGAGTAGAGCTGGAGTTTCTTTAATCGGGCAGCATATGGCATCTGTTTGAGCCCTTTGATCCTCTTGGTGAGGTACTTTTGGGGTCTTTACAGTTGCTGCAGGTGTCTGGTAAGGTACATCCCAAAAGGGGCATTGTACTCAATTATGGGCCTGATGAGGGATGAGTAAAGAGGCACGATGACCTCCTCTGATCTAGATGTGAATCCCTTCATGATTAGGTGGGCTATATAAAATGTTTTTCTAACCACTTTGGCTACGTGGTTGTCAAATGAGAGATTGCTATCAACTTGGGTCCCCAAGTCCCTAATTACTTTTACTGTACTTAATGGATTACCACCTATGTGGTAATTTGTGGGCACTTTGTTTTTGCCAAAGGGGATGGCTATACACTTTTTGGCATTTAGCTTGAGGCCATGGCTCTAGCACCAGTTGTCTATTTCTATGAGGCCCTTTTGGAGGATGCTTGTGTCGGCTGGAGAGTCGATTATGGCACCCAGTTTGGAGTCATCTGCGAACTTGGTCAGCCACAATCCTTCCATGTTGGCCTGTACCTCCGAGAAATATATACCGAACAAGAGAGGTCCCAGGACTGAGCCTTGTGGGACACCACTTGTAACTGGTTTGGAGTCTGACATGGCTCCAGCAATTCTAACCATGTGGGTTCTGTCCTTGAGCCAGTTTGCAATCCATCTAGTGACATAGTGGTTTATATTTAAGCTGGTGAGCTTATCTATAATGCCCGAGTGGGGTATTGTATCGAAGGCTTTTGCGAAGTCCAGGTAGGATGTGTGGACCATCTTCCCCTCGTCAATGGCCTTGGTGACTGTTTCAAAGAAATCAACCAGGTTTAAGAGGCAGGATCTGCCCTTAACAAAGCCGAACTGGGTAGGATCCAGTGTCTGTAGGTCCCCAATATCTTTATTTATGAGGTCCATGATGATCCTTTCCATAGCTTTGCAGACCAAGCTAGTCAGGCTTTCTGTATTCAGAATAAATACTTGACCAGTATTTGTCTGTTTGATGGTCTGAAGAAGTTCCTATGTGAAAGCGCTTACCAGTTTTGTAATAAATAGATATTCTATTTTATTTTACTTTATTTCATGGTGGACTCATTTCATGGACTGCATGATTGGAATACTGCTTTGCTGCTGATTTTGTTTATTATTTATCTTTACTACTTAAGCAGTACTACGTTTGCCCTGGAAGGTGTGTTATTGTACTTTTTATATTAAATATGTAAATATATTTAAAAAAAGACACAGGAAAAAATTCTTGTTAGAAAGTTAATTCAAAACTATGGAGATGTCTTTTTAAACTAGAAATATCTTATCACTTAGTTTTAAATCTATATGTATGACAAATACGGTATAGAAAAACATAGAAATGCAGTCAGCTATCATGCACCAGTTATCTAAGTGTTGTCTAATGGCACAACTGTGAAAAATAAAACAAATAAAGAACTCTATTTCACTGCATTATGGTAATGAAACTGTAACATCTTTATTTTAGCTGAAGTTAAAACCTTGTGCGCTGTATTCAGAATCAATACTTGTATCATAGAAAGAATCATTTTGGAATGTTGAACTTTCCATGTTGCCTTTGTGCGTCAAGATGATGAATATCAGCTAACAACATCCTCTTAAGATTGCACTAATGCTGCATTTGTTGGCCTGGGGAGTGTTAGTGGCATCCATTAGTTTTGTTCTTCATTAACACACAGAATGTCTGCCATTTGTTTTTAATTATCTCTTCCCAAGAGTGAAGGTATGGGATGTAAATGATGAATTCCCTATGCTAACCACAGCTAACCACAACATCCTCTTAAGATTGCACTAATGCTGCATTTGTTGGCCTGGGGAGTGTTAGTGGCATCCATTAGTTTTGTTCTTCATTAACACACAGAATGTCTGCCATTTGTTTTTAATTATCTCTTCCCAAGAGTGAAGGTATGGGATGTAAATGATGAATTCCCTATGCTAACCACAGCTGCACAGTTCTGCGAGGTTCTAACGAACAATGTTGTTCTATTTCTGGTTGCATTAACAAAGCTATTTATCACAACCAGAAAAGAGCTCAACTAATGTGACTCAACAAAAAAAAAATAGTTGTGTGTTTTTTCCATCTGTCGCCAGTACACAAACACTTTAATCAAAACTATCGAATTCATGCATTTTCTCTAGTGTCTTTACATATGTAAGGATTGCTGGAGACTACAAAAGCAAACTTTAATGACTTTTGTTCTAGCTAGAATTTGGTTGCCCTAGTTTTTGTGTCCCAGATAAAGTTTTCCCTGAATATAACACATATCTGTAATAGAGCCTCTGTTCTGGCCAAAAAGGCCATTCTAAACATATTCTATATTCCGTACAATTAAATAAACTCTAAACATGTTCTACATTCCGTACAATTAAAGAAAGGGGATGAAGGTGCAAAGTTACAGTTACATCATCAGGCAATCTATATAGACGATTCTATAGAAATGAGAAGTGTACTAATTGGTTCTCTGAGAAACCAGCTTGTGCATGGAATAGACTACCAAGTTGCATTAAAGCAAGCACTAATTTAAATATTTTTAAGAACAGCTTTAACACATTATGGAAACAATTGTTTTGGTATGTTGGCAGGTTAGAATGGCCTGAATACCAGTGCTATATTTGAGTATATGTATGAATCAGAACTGGTCTGATGATTTTATAATGTGTTTTATGGCTGTGGTTTCTGCGTGTATGGAGTCATGCTAGCTCATTAAGTGAAATTTCAGCAGCAAATGCAAGTATCACAAATGTCATTGCTGACAGCAAATTTCAGTGAACTTCAAAGTATGTTATTTTGTGCATATGTGAAAACCCCCTGTATCCTAATAGGGAGGAATTACGCGCAACCCATAAATGTATATAAAGCAGCTCTTTGTAGAAAGCGCAAACTCTATTAGCTCTGACAGTGGTGTTTAGCAAAATTACTTTATAGCAACTGTATTTGCAGAAACAGACTCCATAAAGATGTCTGGCTCCCATGTGCTCTATCTACATCTATTTCTATATCTATCTATATCTATCTCTCTATATCTGTCTATATATCTCTATCTATCTATCTATATATCTATCTATCTATCTATCTATCTATATCTGTATCTGTCTATATCTATCTGTTTATCTATAGCTATATATATATATATATATATATATATATATATATATATATATATATATATATATATATATATTAAATATAGATATAGATTTAAAAAGAGAAACAACACCGTGGTGCAGGCAAACTGGTCCTCCATTGTCTGTATCTTGTTTGTGGATTAAATTTGAACTTTATTTTTACCTGCCTTGGTCTGGTGCCTTCTATACATTTTTACAATAGATATAGATTTATTTATTTTTATTTATTTTACATTTGTTGTACAAATGTACAACTGTTTTGGTATTTGGTAATCACCAAAACAGTAGATGTATCTGTATCTAGATATAAATAGAGATCATCTTCAACAACAGCCCCTTTTTCCCATTTTCTGCATGGGGTCAGGGTATTGTGTTAACTGTCTCCATCTCTCTCGATTCAATGCCACACTCCTGCCTTCTTTGACACTCATGCCTAACTGTCACAGATCTTCTGTCTCACAATCCATCCACCTCTTTGCTGGATGTCCTCGTTTTCTCTTATCTTCTTCTTGACTGTCCCACGTCTTCTTCACCAGATTATCTTCTACTTTTCTGCAAGTGTCTGAACTACCATAATCTATTCTCTTTGATCTTTTCTGCAATTGAAGCTACTTTGGCTTCTGCTCTTATATCCTCATTTCTTCATCTGTCCAAAAGTGTGCATCCTACCACCCATCTCAGGCATTTCATTTCCATCACTTCTAGCTTCCTCATCTGCTCTGCCTTTACTACTCAGGTTTCTGTATCATACAATAGTACGGGTCACACCACTATTTTGTACACCTTACTTTTCAGCTTCATTGGCATTCTTCTGTCATATACTACACCTTATACTCTTTTGTAGTTTTCTGCATCTCCTCTGATTCTAGCTTTGACCTCTTCTTTCAGACTTCCATTCTCATCAGCCACCTCTCCCAGATACTTGATGCTATTAACCTGTTCCACTATCTTCCTTTCTATTTCAGTTCCCATCTTCTTCTGATTTCCCTTATTTGCTGCCATTAACACTGTCTTATCTGTATTCAGTTTCATCCAATGTGCCTTTAGTTTTGCATTCCATTCCCCTATCCTTTGCTGAAGTTCTTGCTCAGGGACTGTCTGTAATGCCACATCATCTGCATACAGCAACTTTGTTGATCTGTCCCTCCAACCTGTTTGCTAATGTAGTCCATCACCAATATGAACAGCAGTGGACTGAGAGCTGAACCCTGGTGTACACCCACTCCTACTAGGAACCCCTTTGTGAGGCCAAACACTGTTCGTACTTGAGTCATTGGATCCTTGTATATAGCCTGTACTAATTCTACCAATGTTTCTAGGACTTCGAACCACCACAGTACTGCCCAAATCAACTTTCTTAGGACCTTGTCATATGCTTTCTCCAAGTCTAGGAATGCCCAGTTGGCCTCTCTCCTCATCTCTAGCTTCTTCTCAGCTATCTGTCTCACTGCAAATATTGGGTCAATTGTGCTGACTCCTGATCTGAATCTGAACTGCTCATCTCCCATCTTACATGTTATTACTCTGCATATCCATTTATCAATCATCCTCTCAATAACTTTCATGCAATGTGATAGGGCTAAGATCCACTGCAGATGCTATTTCAATGTCACTCCACATCTAACTTGATCATTTGGAGGGAAGAAACTACTACATCAGACTGTTGTTTATTGACTTCAGCTTGGCATTCAATACAGTGGTTCCTATGCAGCTTATTGACAAGCATGTACATCTTGGAGTTAGCAAGCTCATGTGCAACTGGATCTTTGACTTCTTGACGAACAGACAGCAGAAAACATGTGAGGGCAACAACACCTCGGAATGCATAATACTCAACACTGGTGTTCCTCAGGGTTGTGTGCTAAGCTCTCTGTTGTTCACCATCCTCACCCATGACTGTTCTGTAAAATACAACACCAATCACATCATTAAGTTTGCAGATGATACTACAGTTGTGTGCTTCATCAAAGGGGAGGATGAAAGAGCTTACAGAGATGAGGTCTACTCATTCACTGACTGTTGTGTTAAGAGCAACCTTGATCTGAATGTCAACAAAACAAAAGAGATCATTATAGACCGCAGGCAAAGGTCAACAACACACTCACCACTCATGATAAATGGGGAAGAGTTGGAAAGGATCAAATCTACAAAGTTTTTGGGGGTGAACATTTCAGAGGATCTCTCTGTTGGATGGTGAACACTGAACAGTTGGTCTAAAAAACACACCAATGTCTCCATTTTCTCAGGAGGCTCAAAAAAGCAAAGCTCCCACTTACTGTTCCACTATATTCTACTGAGAAGCGTTTGAGAGCATTCTCACTAGTAGCTTTGTAATTTGGTTTGGGAACAGTACAACAGCAGAAAGAAAAGCTACAGGGAGTGGTGCTAGTTACCGAAATAATCATGGGCACCAATTTACCATCAATCCAGGATCTCTCCACAGCAAGAAACACTAAATGTGTGTCCAAAATAATTCATGACCCCTCTCAACCAGAACATTGCTGGTTTATGCAACTGTCTTTGGGCAAGAGATATCAGAGTATCCACCGCATGACCACCAGATGCTTAAACAGCTTCTACCCAACAGTGTTGAGACTTATAAACTCTGATACCAGCCACCAATTATTTAGTCAGTAATCATTCACAATACGTTGCTCAGCTAAAAAGTGTGCAAGATCTTTTTTTATTCTTTGATGTATCATTATATTTTCTTATTCTTGTCCAATTGCCTGCTGTTTGTCTGATGCAGATGAACAAAGGAGGACATACTTAGCATGTGCAATCCTACACTGTCATGCTGCTATGTACAGCATTCTTCTTATGACTGTCTGGGGGAGGCTTGTGTGTTTTTGCTATTATTATTGCTTTATTTATCCCTCTGTGGGTCTTGTATTGAAAATATTTTTTAAATTGAAATTCTATACTGTTGCTCTTGTTATCATTGCTTCGTTTGTACTCTCTGGTGAGTTGTTACTCAGAATTTCATTTAGGCTGCACTTGTGTCGTCCTACATGACAGTAAAGTTTACTTTGACTTTGACTCTCAGGAATTTGATGTCTCTGTACTGCCCATAGTTGTGGATGTCCTCTTTGTTCTTGTACACGGGCACCCAGTCATCTTGGATATGCCTTTCTCTGCACACTGCTATGAGTACCCTCAGGAGCAATTTTCCCCTATCTCACCCAGCATCTTTATCATATCTGATATATATACACACACACACACACACACACACACCTATAAATAGGCTCCATACTGAAATGTTGGCACTTGAAATGCTGAGTGCTGACATGCTGAAAAGAAAAAAGTCTGAAAACACAGGAGAAGAGCGAATCTCAAAGATTGCACTTCTCCTTAAAACTTGTTTTTGTGGAGTGGGGGATGGGGAGATTGCCATTCCTCAGAGAAAAGGGAATATTCTGAAAAATGGCATCTCAAACTTAGTATATATAAGTCTGTTCTTTCAGCAATTCTTTCTCTGTATTTAGGGACTCACTTTAGCAGACTCTGGCATTTTAAATGGTTACTCTTTGTATGTGTGTATGCATGTGTGTGTGTGTGTGTGTGTGTGTGTGTGTGTGTGTGTGTGTGTGTGTGTGTATATATATATATATATATCACACTCAGAAACACACACACACACACACACACACACACACACACACACACACACACACACGTGTGTGTGTGTGTGTGTGTGTATGTGTGTCATTAAACTTATCTATCACGTTATCTAATCACAAGTCATTGAAAAAACTTAATCTCATTTATATCGAATGATATTCTTCAATACATTTTACCTGTTATAACCCTGATAATAAAGTTAATGACATTTTGATCACTGATATGAGACTTTTTAAAGATGTAATAGTAATATTAATAGTAATAGTAATTTGATAGGAATATTAGAGTGTGCCGGATTGTGTGAGCTGGTGATGCTGTTTCAGTGTTTTTCCATTTCTTCCACTGTATTATGATCATGGAGTTGATATGTATACATTAGGGGTGAGTTAGGGTGCAGCCCCCTCCTTGCAAAAATTTTTTTTTTTTTTTTTACTTTTGCTGGTTTAGCTGAATTGCGTTTAGGCAAGTTCTGTTACATAACTTACGCTTCCATGAATTGTTTTAGATAAAATGACACATACACACACTCACACACACACACACACACACACACACACACACACACACACACACACACACACACACACACACACACACACACACACACATACACACATATAAGAGCTAGGCTATGGCCACATGGTATCTATTGCCACAAGTTCTTTATTTTAAATGCCCTTAAGTGTAACTTAAAGGTCAGTCTGTAATGGACACCACTGATTTCTCTACACGTTGCCAAGTTTATTTTCCCAGAGTACCAGGTAACCAAGTCACTAGATGCAGAGGAATAGAACACCAATGGTTGTTTTCCACAGAAATTTTCTACAAGTGTGAATTGGTAATGTGCACTTGCAGTGATTCCTTTGTTGTGGGAGATTTCTCTCTTTGTCAGGTTTGTATAACCGTAGAATTAGTGTATACAGGTTCTGTGGTATGTAGTTAATCACCTTCCCTTTTTGGATGGGAGGGGGCTTGCCCCCCCACAAAAATACTTCCAGTTTGAGTTTTACCATTTTCAGTTCCTTGCATTTATTTTTTTTAGGTTCTTGAGTATTCTACATTTAATAGTGGAACCTTCACAGTTAAATATAAAACTGTTGCAGGAATATAAAACGTTTACAGCAATAGCTTTTATTCACACTCCTTCAGGCCATACAAACAATACAGGCAGTACATTTTATCAAGGGAAAGGACTATTTAAGATTGCCTAAATGCTGGAATTTAGTCAGAATAACTCCGGATGTTGGGGACTGATATGGGTAATAACCTGGTGAGTTAGATGATTAGTCACAAATATCTGCAGTGAAGGTAGAAGCCAGGTAAGAGTGCTGAGGTACAATGTTATAAAAGTGTGCTGGATCCATATCTTTTTCAAAGATGGGTTCAGAAGACAGAGAAAGTAATAGAAGCATTGTTCTATGCTTTTGATAGAAAGATAATGAAGGCATAAATCACAACATGTAATGGATATTACTCTTTGTGACTGGTTATCACAGTAAGCAAACAGCATCTTAAGACAAACCTGTTACTGTTTTCCCCAGACTACACTGATAGTAAATTTACACTAAATATTTGATTTAGTTGCTAACTTTACTACAGTTTTCATTTTTTTTTTTTATTGGTTCCCCTTCAGACATCGCTACACTGGCCCAGCCCCCAGTGGACCACATCCATACCAGGTCTAAAAGTTTGACTCCAACCCCCCTGGACTTGCTCCAGTATTGCTGGGAATGGCTGTGGATCTTAAGGATGTCCTGGGGGCTTGGTGCTCTCCGCTTCCATTGTGAGGGTTGAGTTATAGCCCTACCCATTCTCTGCTCTGCCTCTGACATTCATCAAACTCTATTTAAGGCAAACTTTCCTCATTGAACCACGCATCTCCTAAGGAAGCATCATTGATGAATGCCCTGCTATCCCAGATGGGCACACCCATCCCTTCCTTCCTCTCTGTCAGACACCCAAGCTGCTAATCAAACCTGGGTACTAGGCAGTAGTTGAGGCTTTATCCCTTTATTCCAATGGAATGGCTTCACCACAGCTTTCTTTAATGTTGGACTACGGGTTAATACAGACAGCAAGCATTACCTTTACTTAATTACTTCTTAAAAGTACCTTGGGTGGAAATTGCAACTTTGTTGAGTAAGTTGAGGATAGTAGAGTGATTTGTTCTTTAAAAGACCTCTTGAAGGCATGTCCTTTAAAAGGCATTAGAGATTGTATTAAAAGGCTTCTTTTCTGCTCAGTATTTTAAAGCTCATTTTTCTTTTGAAGTCATACTATTTGCTGTTTGTCATAACTCTAAAAACAGATTGTATTTGTTGTCTGACTTAACCTTTTTTGGTTGATTTGTCCACCCCTTATTCGAATTAAGCTGAAAGCAAGCTCACACTACTGCCCTGTTCGGACATACTAGTCGTTCACTCCAATGACCTAAGGTCGATTTTTAAAACCATAACAATGTATTTTGGAGTACATATTACTATTGAAGTATAGCTGGTTTCTTTCAGGTAGAAGTTTATTGTTCATGAGGTTGGAAGAGAGGGGAGATTCAAAAGTAGTCATATTGTGCCATTTGTGGGCTGATTGTGAGGTTACTGGACCTTTGGGAGACATGAATGTTGCCCATAGAGGAAGATAGATACACTGGAGTAGAATGTGATATGGATTAGAAAGATAAAATGGGAACTGTAGAGAGGAGAATGATAATGACAGAAGGCACAAGATGGAAGGGGTAGGCATGCTGACACAGTCAAAGGAGAAACAAGCTGGAGTAGGGGACAGGAGCAGGATGGGCAAAGGAAAATTTATAGGGACAGATAAAAAAGAACAGGGAGGAACCATGACAGTGAGATACAAACAGGGATAGCAAAAATTAACAAGTCTGAATTAGGACATGGGAAAGAAGGTGGGGCATTGATGAATTACAAGAGATATCAAGATATGAGTGGACTGCAGAACAGAAATAAAGAGCAGGCTTCTCAATGCATGAGAGATAAAGATGGATCAATAGGAGAAGTTGGAAGAACCAGAGGAAGGAAAGGGTACTGAAGAGAACCAGAGAGGTGGTAGCTATAAGATGACAACATTCATACTACTGTGGAGAGCATGTAAGAAGAAGGCTGATGGGTTAGTAAGCAAAGCTTAAAAGGTGGCAAAGAGGTGGCAGGAAATGATGTTGGATGTAATATTCACAAAAGTTTGAACTTTGTTAACAGTCAGCACACCAAATAAGGAGATAATTATGAAATATAATGACTGACTGTGGCAGTAGATAAGGTAGATGGTTTGTAGAAAACTGGATAGACAGACAAACTCTGTGTTAGTGGCAGGCTGTACTTTAGCGCAGAGGAAGAACAATGCACAAAGGTGTCTGGAGACGTATGTCTCCATGATCATAACTTTAAACTAATATGGACAATGGGAAGATGTTTCAGTGAAGCCAATGAGATAGACTAATATTCAGGTACTAGGAAGAGGGGAAAACAGACAAGGGACCATAGTCAAGAAACATATCACTCAGGATGTGGCTGAGTAGTTTTGCTATGCATTACTACTGGTCTGGAAAGAAGTATGGGAGAGCTGTAGGCCATGATGCAAGCCAGCATGGTGGACATTGATGGTATCATTTAAACATGGACATGTCTTGGGGGGGATATGGAGGTGACAGAATATGCAGCATTAAGAAAAGTTGGAGGGGGTGTAGTGAGACTAGATAACTGTGTAAGGGAAGGGGTCAAAGTTTACTTAGAGAAGAAGTTGAAGAGGAGCATCATTGCCTTATGAAATGGAGGTGAAGTAAGAATGAGGACCTGTATCTTAGTTAACTATAGTTGACTAAAGGCAGTGGAAAGGGTGGAAGTGCTTGTAGATCATTACAACTGTACTAATCCTTCAACAGGTCAAGGGGGGATGTTGTGAGACTGGTAGAGGGACTAAAGTAGTTGTTTGAGTGGAGCAGGACAGTTATAGCCACAACAAATCTGAAACTGCCAGCAACAGACTGGGAGATCCCAAGCTCCTGGGTGGAGATGGAATGGGGATTATTGAGGCTTTTGACTATGACAACATCAGCTAGTTGATGTATTGCACCACTAAAGACAACATTCTGGCTATTGTCCTGACAAAGGTAAGGGAGATATAAATATAAATATATATAAAAAAGGCAGCTAGCAAAGTACCATATTGTTGTGTAGTTAGAGAGTGAGGAAGGAAGGAAAGGCATAAACAATGGCTGGGAAATGGGGAGGAACTGGGACTGCATTATTGCTGATTTGAAGGAGATGAAGAAAGAAGAAGTCATTTTGAGAACAGATTTGAGAATTTCAAATTGAGAATTTCAGCATGGTATGAAAATGAGTCATAATGCACACCACCTTGTTGTCAGACACATATATATATTGACCCATTATTCATATTTTATTCAATTTTTTATTATGGCAGCATAGCAAAAGGCAATTAAGACTACAGTAGATTCTTCTCAAAATAGTACACACTGCTTGACTTTCAAAGTATTATGTGCATTTACAGTTGTAACTAGATAATACCTTGTAGAGGAAAAAAGTTAGACAAACAGCTAAAACATTTTAGGTTTTGTCTGGTGTCTCTCATTGGACCAGTTTAGATTTTATCAAGAACAATCTTATTTGGGTTTATGACAGGTGGCGTTGAGATTTATGATAGCTATTTTATCTTTGTAATGCATTTCAGACTGGCGACTACAACATTTATCTTGGATCAGTGATTTTGGTAGAGCTACTTATAAAAGTGGAAGAAAACATTGGTAGACTGAGGACCTCATCATCCTTGGTTCAAACACCAGGGTATGGCTCTATGTATAGCACTTTGAAATTGGCTCTTTAGGAATGGCCTTGATATAACTCTGGTTACATCTCACAGTGGCATCAGCAGCAGCCATTTGCAGTGTATAGAACCTTGGTTTTTAAGTGATTTCTACTGCAACACCTGTTGCCTCCCACATTTTGTCTCATTCAAGCTTTAGCCTTACTGGTTGGCCTGATGGAAGGGCAAGTAGTGTTTGGGTGGAATATCTACTGCTTGTAAGAAACCTTTGCCTTCTGATAATTTCACAAGACAGATTCAAACAAAATAGCTGTTTGGTTTTAGCTTGGATTCCTGGATAGGTATGTATATTAGCACTACTTTGTCTTCCAAGCATCTTCCACGCAGGGTTTCCTGTGTAGTTCCATGAGGAGTAACACAGTAAGATGCATTTCTATGAGGATTAGCTTTGGTGAAGACTTTTTTAGCAGTATGGATACATCTCTCAGCAGCTCCTTTGGACTCAGGATAGTAATAACTTGACATAGTATATATGAAGCCATACTCCTCCGCAAATCACTGGAACTCTGGGTATGCAAACTTTTGAGCCATCATCTGCAATTAGTTTGGTAGGTATGCCATATCTGGTGAACATCTTCTTAAATCTGGCAATAATTTGTTGGTTAGTTGTGGCTGGTACATACAATATTTCTACATCTCAAGAGTCATACTCCAGTAATACAAAGCAGCTATTTTATTTGAATTCACATAAATTAGCAGTTATTTTCTGCAAAGAACCTTGTGGTAAAGAAGATCGTGGTACTGATTTTCTCCTCTTAGATTGTTTATACACTATGAAAAATCTGTATGTTGACACAGACTTTGTAATGTCCATGTTGATACTGGGTCACCATTTACACACCTTGACTCTCTCACACATCCTTCCAATATTTGTTGTAGCTATGGCACATTGTGAAGAAGTTATAACAATTCTGTCTTGGTACAGTAGCAAACCATTATTTTCAGACAACTGTGATCTGATGGTTTACTATTTTTACATCAGATGCTTTGTCAGTTTCCAACAGGTAGGTCATCCACACCTTACATATTTCAGGACTGTTTTCCATCTCATTATTATGTTTGGTAGCTTGTTTTACATTTTCTAAGCTTTATGCAGTCAGTGGTTGATTTGCACAATGCTCTTAACTTTGGCAGCAACATCTTCTTCGGTATGAGGCTGTGTCTAATAAGATATTGAATTTCTGGTTAAAATGACAGCTGCAATTTATCTGTTTACTTATTTACTTAACTTTTGCTGACCAGATTAGTCCCACTAGGTTAGTGACATCTTTTCAACTGAGTCCTGAGCAGGTGGTATGTATACTACTAGTAGAAATTTGCCCAGAATATCTGGGGATTTTCCCTACTCATTAGGAGAGTGCGTGTCCCATTCCTAGCACAGTGGTAGGTGGGAGAACAACACTCAAGGAGATTCAAGATGGTGGATAGCACAGAAGCAAATGCCGGTACAGTGTTTGAAACTCTACAAGATTGTGAAGAGCTGTTTCAGCAGAATGTGTTTGTTTATCAGAAGCAAAAAGTCAAAACAATGATGGAAGTGTTATTACAACCCTCCAACTGAGAGGAATGCGAGATGATATTTTGGGTTAATTGTTGTTGCAGAGCAAGCCAGGGAGTGGAAAAGATGTTTCCTGTGGTGAAATTATGGACACAATTCAATTAGAGGAATCAGAATCTGTTTTGGAAGAAGATCACCAGACAAAAAAAAATGTATTTCGAGACTGCTAAAGAAACTGCATGGAAAAAGATTAGAGATGAACAGATGAAAGGAAATGTCAACAATCAGGGAAAATTATAGTGAGAATTCAGAGCAAAGAAGAAAAGGAAATGGGCAGGTATGACATTAGGAATAATTTAATGGTCCCATTGTGAGTGAAGGCTCAGGAGGTAAGATTTTTTATTCTTATTCATAGTGAGACATTTTGTGACATTATTTTTAATACTGGTTCTGTTCTGGAAATGTCTTGGGTGGTATGAGAAGAAAAAGAACTGCAATCCATGGAATTCTTATGCAGTTAAAGCATTTCACAGAGAAACAAAAAAGAAAATGCAAGTTCAATTTTGACCTGAAGTTGAAAAAGAGACTTTAGAGAGACACTGAAGCAAACTTTGTAAAGACGTTATAGATATTAGCAAAGTCTGTGATAACAAAGGATTATGGACTGAGGGATAGGACTGTCATATTTGGAGAAAGAAGAAAATATTCATGTAGTATGATAAATGTAGAGGATAACAGAGGTGTTGTAAAATAATGAGTACAAATGAAAATGTTTTTTCTTTGGAAAAGTTTATCATTTGATAAGCAACTGTGATAACAGAAAATGCTATATTTGTGAGCAAATAGGTAATGATGCACAAAAAGTGTAAATTGAAATGTTATAAATGTAACAAAATTGGACATTTATGGGTTGATGAAGAAGAAAACAAAACTGAGGGCACTATATGAAGAGAATAAACAGTACCAGTAAAAGATGAGGAAGTAGGGAAGCAAGATCAGGGTAAAATAAAGAAAAAGAGAAAAATGAATCAGAAGATAATATAGATGAAGGTTTTGAAAGAGGTAACGAGGGAGATATATATAAATGGGAAAATAGTAAATGGTAAAATGATTTATATTAGCAATCTATTGCTGGAGCCTTCCTGTGTCCTGCCAGAGTGCTCTTCAAACTATCTAGGTGTCCCCCCATTTCTCTCTCTCTTAAGTTGGTATAACTGGTTTTTTACCCTGTGTGTGTCTTCTGCCATCTCAACAACGACATTTGCATAATTAGAGACTCTTACTAAAAAAGTCTGCATATCATTGCTGGAGCCTTCCTGTGTCCTGACAGAGTGCTCTTCAAACTATCTGGAGATATACAGAGCTGAGTATATTTTTCTGGCACTTCAGAGATGTGTACTGGTAATTGTTGTTTGACTAATTTTATATCATTGCTGGCTGACTTCAGAGTTGTGCACTGTTATTTTTGCTTCACTGTATAGTTTTTCAGATCTCTGCTGAAGGTGTTCGTTTTCCCATACCCACCCTCCCTATTTCTGTGTTTAAATTTGGAGGCTTTAGCAGTTGACTGACCCCACTGTATATTTGATCTAGGACACTCCCCCCAGTCCCATCTCTTTACCTCATTCTATTTAATAGACTCCTTCTGCACTTGTTTTTAGTCATTTTTAATTTAATTGCATTTTTTTTCCACTTCAGTTTTGAAAAGCAGGAAGTTCGCTTTGAGTTTTTCACTGTGGTTTTTTTCTGGGCTGGGTGGGTCGGGAGTGGGAGTCCAGTGAAATTATTTATGGTGGTCTCTTCTACCAATGAGGGATACTTCTGGTGTGGAGCATAGAGTCCCATGTTGGTAATGATCAGGGTCTAGTATAATCCCCTCTTGTGGGAGTGGTGACTGACTAGTTTCCATAGCATTTTTGAGTTTATAATTCAGGAACCTTTGGGCTAAGGTGCTGGGCTTTGAGTAGTGCTCAGTCACAATTCAATGTTTGGGTAGTTGACCCAATATATGGGTGTTCGGAAGATCTTCATGTTCTCCAATGTTTTCAGGAAAGCTGAGTGGGATTCCGACTTTGAGAGGGTGGTCTGAGGATGCTAACTGGATGCTAACAGTCTTGCCCACTGTTTAGTGCACATGGATGGTCTCTGATACTCTGTAATGCCACTAACTTGGAGGTGTGGATATCCTGATATATATGGAAACTCTCCCCTTTGTGGTTCGCTGGGTTTTGGGGCCTAGTGCTACGATATGAGGTATAGCCTGGTAGTGCTGGTGTGCTCTCTGGAGCCTTGAGCCAGGTTCTGTCACTGCACAGATATCGTATGTTTCATACTGAATGGAGAGCTTTGAGTGCGTGTGCATCTTGAGGTTACTGGCATCTTAGAGCAGAGCATTACCCTTAGTTTCTTGTTCCTTGTGCCTATGGGGTGAGGTGAGTTTTTTGAGCCTTGACTTTTGAAGGCATCATGGGGGGGCTAGTAAGAGCCTTACAATATTGCCAAGCTCCAGTGGTGACAGGCTGTCCCTGTGCCTAATGTAAGCAACGCGGAAAGTCGAGCATGTCATCCCAGGCTGACAGACCTTGGTGACCTGTGAATGACAATTTTAATTTTAGAAGCAATCTAATTTTTCCCATTTGTTTGTCTTTGTACTGCGGGCATCATTCTTGGTGAGGAGGAAGGTCAGGTGCTAACTGGGTCAGTCTCAGCTTCAGCCGCGCCATTCCAGTCTCTTTCTATGTCTTCTTTCATGTAGTCCCCAGGTCATTCACTCCACAGGCTCATTCACACCAGCATGTACAATGACTGAGTGTTATTTGTTTGTGCTTGCTTGTGACCTATGCTTATGCTATGTGGCGGATCCTAGCAATCTGATCAGCAGCTTCTTCCGCGACCTTCTTTAGTCAGCCTGGGCCCGTGTGGGTCAATGTGTCTGTCCTTAGACAAGAGTATCAGGTGTGTTATTCAGTGTTAATCTGGCCTTAAAGGCTTGTGCCTGACTTGTGGGCTAACTGTTTGGTCTAACATTGCTACATACTCAAGTGTGCTAGTTTGCACTGCATTTGAATTGTTTTGACTGCTGTTTTAGCTACTTTTCTGTGTGTGTGTGTGTGTGTGTATGTATATATATATATATATATATATATCTATGAAAATACATTTCCTGTAACTAGTGTAGTCCAGATTCAGATTTGCTGTATCCAGGACTATATGTAAGCTTTTGAGCCCCCCCGCCAAGCTTTCTGTGTTGGAGGGAAGCCTTCTAGCTTATCAGTGGGAGTGGTAAGCACTAGGTAACCTATCTACCACATAAGGAGTGGTTCTGGCCCAGAAATTGTAGTTATTGGCCGTTTGGGTAGTTTTTCCATCTCTCTCAACTTTCTGATTTAAAAGACCGCATTTGCACCTGTTTCCTCCCTTTCCTGTAATTAGTTTAGTCCAGATACAGATTCTTAGTTTTAGCACTTGAATTTGCTTATTCATGATCAGCACTTGTTCAGAACTTGTAAGTACTAAATAACCTACTAATTACTATAGCACTAAACCTTCCTCATTACCTAGAGGAAAACAGTTCTCGTACTTACTTTCCTCACTTGCTTTGAGGAAAAATAGCTCTTGTACTCACTTTCCTCACTTATCTAGAGGAAAATAGCTTTTTATTCAGGCATGTCCAAGGGTCAGCTCCCAGTGTTCTCTCCTATCTGATGAATCTGGGCATCTTGGGGCAATGTAGGAATTGCCTCATGTACAGAGACAACCCTCTCCTCCTACCACCCAACACTACAACCTGTGAGAGATGCATTTATCTAGCCAAACTGGAGGTAAAGCTCTCTCCAATCAAGACTGAACTTGACAGTCAAGAGGAGAAGGTAAACACTTGCACCACACCACACTCATCACATAGTCTCACTAAATCTACACCACCAAAATCCATACATAGAAACACAAAAACATTCGCGGAGGCTCTCATTAATAATCTGCTCAAGCAACAGAGACCTCCAAAGCAGAAATGCAAGCAACCTCCACCCCCAACACAACCCAAATGACACATAGCCCACAGACTCAGTGTGCCACTCAACCACAGCCAATAAGGCAAAACAACATACCCAACACACTAGTCATAGGTGCCTCTATAGTCAGGCACACTGATGTCCCACTCACCAGGCTAAACAAGGAGAAGGTTACTTTCAGCTGCCTGTCAGGTGCCAGGATTTGCCACATAACACATGCACTCAGGTCACTCCACAGCAAGCACAAATATGACTCTGTCATTGTCCATGTTGGTGTGAATGACCTGAGATGTACCTCCCTGGACTACATGAAAAGAGACATGGAAGAGCTCTCCGATCTTGTAGCCCAGGCAGGTATGACCCTAGCCCTGAGTAGCATTCTGCCATCACCCAGAATGATGTCGCAGTACAAGGACAAAATGATTGACTTCAACAATTGGCTAAGCTTCTGGTGCCATTCTAAAGGGATCCAGTATATGTCTGTCTGGGATGACATGGTCGACAGACCACGATGCTTTGCCAGAGATGTCCTGCACCTGCCACCCCTGGGATTCCGGATACTGGCTAAGGTTCTTGCTGATCCTATAGTGCCTTTTTTAGGCAATATTCAAATGACAAATTCACCACCATAACAGAAACAGGCAAGCAAAAACTGAGGGTGATGCTACTCAATGCTAGAAGTCTAAATCTCAAAATGCACTCACTCGAGGCACTCCTTGAAATGGAGAAGATCGATATCTGTGCAGTGACTGAAACCTGGCTCAAGGCTCCAGAGAGCACCCCTGCACTACCAGGCTATAACTCATACCACACTTTTTGGCCATGTAACCTGGACCGGAACACCAAAGGTGGGGGTGTGTCCATATTCATTAAGGATAGCCATACCTCCAGGCTAGTTGCTCAGCATAATACAGCCGAGGTTATCCAAGAACAACTAACTCTGGGCAAAACTGCAATCCAAATTGTAGCTTGCTACAGATCACCCACCATGCCCCAGGATTCCCACTCCTCTTTTCCTGATGTACTGGAAATATTAGGGTTCAACCAAGCACGCTAATAATGGGTGATTTTAACTACCCCACCATTAACAGGGAAAACTACTCATGTACCAACTCCTTCATTCAACGCTTTCTGGAATTCATAAACTCCAGTGCCCTGGATCAACTTATCCACACCCCCACCAGGGTCAACAGTATCCTAGAG
Source organism: Protopterus annectens (assembly GCF_019279795.1). NCBI lineage: Eukaryota > Metazoa > Chordata > Ceratodontiformes > Protopteridae > Protopterus > Protopterus annectens. The sequence goes on along the minus strand of NC_056725.1, from coordinate 1,937,540,115 downwards.
CTAGTCATTACCAACATGAGTGACCGGTGTTCCACACCTGGTCAACACCTCATTGGTCCAATCTGACCATAAGCTAATTACCCTAGATATCCACATCCTGCCCCCACCCCCATTAAGGAAACCATGGTAAAATATTTCTCCAAAACCAACTTCATGTTTCTTAAGACAGAAGTGGTGAACTTCTTATGCAGATGGACAATACAGTTGTGACTACTGAATCCTACACAATTGCACTTTATAAGCACTTGCATGAGTGCATGGATCGTGCTATCCCAAACAGAACCAAGACACTATCCTCCAAAAAAAGGAAGCCAATCTGGTGGTCCCCTGCCATAAACAAACTGTACAACAGAAGGAAGAAACTGTTGCAAAAGAGAGTAAAATCCCATGAGTGGAGGTGCTCCCTGGTCAGCCTCAGTAAGAAGCTGCAATCCCTGATAAAATCCTCCAAAGCTAGTTATGAAAACAAAATCACCACTGATTCTAAAGACAACCACAAAGCATTCTATAGCTATGTCAAAAATCTCAATGGCAACACTCAGATCTGCTCTGAGTTACAGCACAATGGCAGTAAATATACAGACCCAACTGATATTGCCAACATCCTGGCAGATAGGTTCAGTGCTAACTTTACCCCCCTCTCACCCCCTAAAGAGCCCATCTCTATACTGGAAGAATGCAAAGTTCCTGTTATCACAGCTGCACAGGTAAAAACCACACTCTCCAAAGCCAAGAACACAGCATCCATGGGACCAGACAACATCCCAGGCTGCGTTCTACATGAACTACAGAATGAACTGGCACCCCACCTAAGTAGCATGTTCAGTCATAGCCTCACCTCAGGCTTTGTGCCTGCTGAATAGCGCACAGTGACGGTTATCCCACTCCACAAGGGGGGAGCCACCACAGACCCCGGGAACTACTGCCCCATTAGCCTGATGAGTCTGGTCTGCAAGGCCATGGAACATATCATCATGAAACTTATAAACAAAGACATTGGTAATCTCCAAACTCTGGACCCCACCCAGTTCGGGTTTGTAAAAGGCAGATCATGTCTCCTAAACTTGAAAGACTTCTTTGAAGCAGTCACCAAAGCCATAGACAAGGGTAAGGTGGTTCACACAGCCTATCTAGATCTTGCAAAGGCTCTTGACACCATCCCCCACTTTGGAATTATAGATAAACTCACTAAACTAGGTATAAATCCCTATGTCCCAAGATAGGTTGCCAACTGGCTCACTGACAGAACCCACACTGTGAAAGTAGCAGACTCCAAATCCGACTTCAGACCAGTGACAAGTGGAGTACCACAGAGTTCAGTCCTGGGTCCTCTCCTGTTTGGTTTCTACTTCTCTGAAGTGCAGGCTAACACAGAAGGTCTTTGGCTAATGAAGTTCACAGATGACTGAAAACTAGGAGTCATAATCAAAACTCCTAATGATGTGGACATCCTACAAAAAGGCCTTACTGAGACAGATGCCTCGTGTCAAAGCCATGGCGTCAAGCTCAATGCCAAAAAGTGCATTGTCATCCCCTTTGGTAAAAAGCCTGTACCCATTAAATAAGATATAGGCGGTAGTATACTTAACACCAAAAGTGTGATAAGAGACCTTGGGACACAGGTGGGCAGTAATCTCTCCTTTGATAATCACATTGCCACAGTAGCCAGGAAATCCTTCTTCATGGCACACCTCATCACAAAAGGTTTCTCACCCGGAAAAAAAGAGGTCATTGTTCCCCTCTACTCATCACTTATTAGACCCATTATAGAGTACAACACCCCTTTATATATGTACCTCACAAGACATCTACAACAACTGGAAAGGCCACAGAAATACCTCACAAAGAGGATTACTGGCCTCAAACAGATGCCTTATGCAGACCGTCTCAAAAAACTCCAGCTTTACTCCGTCGCATATCACCTACTCAGAGGTGATCACTGCCTAACATACAAGGCTATGTCAAACCCAGAGCTGTTGGACATGCTCCACTAAAAGAAATCCCAATCCCTCTGAGCTACAAGCTCTAGGGACCTAAACCTTGTCACCACAATAAAAAGAACATGCTGGAGGGATAGATTCCTGTCCCAGAGACTTCCCATACTCTGGAATAAACTACCTATCTATATCAAACAAAGCTCCTCATTAGCACTCTTCAAGAAAAATCTTGATGATTGAATGGGAAATAGGAAATTCACCCCCGGGATCAACTCTGTGGCTCTGCTCGACAGTGGCACAGGAAAATAATTTTCTTCGGTGGCAAAAGTCAGGGTACCTTTTTGACTGGGCTTGTATAGGCCCCAGGGCTGGTAGCCTAGAACCTACCTATGAATCTATAAACCTATGAAAAGAGTAAGAGACAGAAAATAAAATTTCAAGGGATAAGCATAAAATCTAAAAAGAAATGGATAATGCAAATGAGATAAATACTTCAAATTTACACAATTCCTGCTAAGCTATAACATAGAATGTCAGCTTTAGAGTGCCTTCAGTAAATGTAAATAGTATCAAAAATATAAGTAGAAGAATACGCATCCTAAACTGGTGTAGTAAGTGTGATTTTGATGTAATATTAGAGGATGTAAAATTGTTGACACAAGAAGAGAGGTTACAAAGAAACGTTGGGGTGATTACATAGTATGGAACCTAGGAAAGGAAGTATGTTCAAGCATAGTTGTACTTTGTAAAAAGTTACTGAAAATATTGAACATAAAATTAGCAATAATGTGAAGATTAACTATTGTAGATCTTTTATTTTAAATTTTATTTAATAACATTTTGGATTATGTAGTAATTAATACAATACAAATGTAATATTGATGGGTAATTTTAATTGTAATTTGACAGGAAAAAAGAAAAGAGGAAATGATGTAAGAACATTTTTGAAGTTATAAAATGTGACAGTTTAAAGATTTGGAATAATAATTTGTGGACATATGTTCAAGGTATATGTAAAATGGAAACATTGTTTTATTACATCACAAGGTTTAAATACAGCTAAGTGAGAGACACTTGTAACAGGCTTTTCAGATCACTCTGCCATATTTATTTATTTAACATTTGTTTACCGGGAAAGTCAGACTAGGATAGAGCCCATTTTCAGTGGAGGCCCAAGGAAAAGCACTCCAGATGCATGCCTTTGGAATGTGGGAGGAAACCGGAGCACCTGGAGGAAACATATGCAAATGCAGGGAGGACATGCAGACTCTGCACAGAAGGCACCCAAGCTGACAATCAAACAGGTGAACCCCTTGTTGTGAAGTGACAATGTTAACAGCTTAACCACTGCACCACCCATTGCCCATATGGATAGAAATACAAGAAAATGAGGAGTATATCAGATTGGGAAAAGGAATAAAAAGAATAAGCGAGAAATTATGGGATGAAAATGGAAAAAAATATCTATGTGATTATGAAAAGATTACATTTCCACTAGAGTAGATTATAAGAACTGGTCTGAGTGGTGACTAGCTTTGAAAGAAAAATATAAAAAATGTTTTTTAGAATGCAGTCAGATGTAAGAAAAGTGATAAAAATAAATTATAAATCAATGCATATGGATGCTTTAAAGGATTTTCAAAGGAACAATAGAGAATATTATGTGATAGTACCATAGCCAGCCTTAGGCATAGGCCAACTAAATCGCTGCCTAGGGCACCACTCTAGCAGGGTTGTTTTTCCAGTATTTATTTGGTGTAGGCAGACCAGGATATGGGGGCACTGTGTGGTGTGTGGGGGGGGGGCGCCATGGAGACCTTTTGCCTAGGGCACCAGTTGACCTAAGACCTCTACTGGATAAAACAAAAAAATTATGAAAAGAATCAAGAGAAAATTAAAGAATTATTATTTAAGCAAATATGTTATTTACAAGGTAAAAAAAGAAGTGGTATCAGCTTATTTGAATAGCATAGCTAGATAGAATATAGTGTAATAACAGAAATGAAAGATGATAGAGGACAGGAAAGAAGATGTCCGGTAAAGATTATAAATATCATAATAAATTATGTAAAGAAAATGTTTCAAGAGAGAAAGAAAGTAGAAAAAAGAATGATATGTTAAAAAATTGACAGGACAAGAAAATAAGGGAATACAACATGAGATTTCCTTATATGAATCGGATAAGGTACTTAGATCAGTCAATTTACAGTCAATTTCAGGATCAGGAGGAATGGGATACCAATTTTATAAGAATTTTGTGGACTGGCAGAAAAACTACTTCTTAAAAGTTATGAATTAAAGGTTAAATGAAAATTTTGTGTATAAAGATTTGTGCAGTGTGGTATATTTAAATTTGTATGGAAAAAGGAAGATACGAATAAAATTGAAAATTGGAGACCTATATTTTCAAACAATATAGATTATGAAATTTTATGGAAATAATTTTGAAGAGAATGAAAAGTAAGATGAAAATTATTATGGAAATAGCATATATAGTCTAACTTATTTCCTGCAGTACAGCTTTTTTGAGTGTGTACCTTTAACTCCCAGTGGGTATGGCTTGAGTCTTTAAAAAAAAACAAAGTTATCACCTTACATTTCTAAGAAATACTCATTGTTAGAGGTCAAATATCAATACAGTTGTGTTTGCCATCATGTATGTTACAAGATAAAATATTCTGATACCTTGTATGTAGCATGGTTTTGGAATTATTAATGCAAATACAAACAAGCGATATTTGATGCCTAGTGGTGCAGTAGGATGTAACTGCAGAAACACCTGGAGGCACGCTCAGCTGTAATGAGTTAAAGGGAAAAGGTTGTCAGGAATTATTATTATAGTAAGGGAAATTGTGGATGATATGGACTGATGAGACCAAGACCATGACAGGAGATTTAAATAAAGCTTTTGATGCAGTGCAACATGAATTATTATGGACAACTATGAAAAGTATAACATTAGTAAGGAATTAGTAAGGAAATTAAGAACATATGTTGTTTTGCATATAATAAAAATGTAATAAGAATTTTAGTGAATGGATGGTTAAGCAAGGAAATAGATATAAAGAATGGCATATGCCAGTGATGTCCTATGAGTAGTATATTATTTGCATTAGTTATGAATGCATTACTCAGAGATGTAAATTTGCACATGAGAGGTGCTAATTATACTACTAATGAATGGATAAAAATTGTGGCCATGTTTACTTATGCAGGTGATATTATATTGATTACAGGAAACAAAGTATGGGTAAAAGAAGTAAGTTTTATACATCAATGTTTAAATATAATGGACATGCCTTTAAATATAGAAAAAAAGTAAAGAACAGGGTAATATATTAAAGATAGGAGGAGTATCTTTCTTGATCCAAGAAATCTCTGTGTTAGGAATAAGATTTGGGGGTAAAAATGCAAGTGAGGAAGAATGGAATAGGATACTAGATGAAATAAAGGAGCTTTGTTGCTTTTGGAAAACATGCAAGCTATCATTTAACAAAGAGGTTTATTTGAATAATTCAGTTGTACTGGGAAGGAGTGCATATTTAGCTAGTGTCGATACATTGCCATTATACAACGACCCCCCCCCATTAATATTCCAAAACGTGCACGCTGATTGATCAGCATGCACTTTGTAAATCAAAGTTATAGTAATGAAAAAAGGTCCGGTCGCCCGGACTTTTTCCATTAGTATAACTCTTTTTTACAGCAATGGAGAACGCAAGATCTCCATTGCTTTCTACAACCTGTCTCGCTATGTTAAACGAGTTTAACATAGCGAGACAGCTTTAAAAAAAGCATCGGAGCATCTCCGTTGCTTTTTTTAAAGCTGTCTTGCTATGTTAAACCCATTTAACATAGCGAGACACTTTAAAAAGCAACGAGATCTTGCTTTCTCCGTTGCTTTTTTCAAAATGGTCTCGCTATGATAAATGGGTTTAACATAGCAAGATAGCTTTAAAAAAAGCAACGGAGATTCTCCGTTGCTTTTTTTAAAGCTGTCTCGCTATGTTAAACTCCTTTAACATAGCGACATCGTTTGTAAAAAGCAACGGAGATCTTGCTTTCTCCATTGCTTTTGCCCACAGCTCTGATGTACTGCGTAAGTATACACATGCGCAGTACATCAGAACTGCCGCAGAATACCAGACAGCTGTGTAAGGGCCATTATTTAAGAAAAGTAATTTTTTTTTTCTTAAATAATGTCATTGTATAATAGCAATGACCCACTTCTGGGTGTGGGAAATGCTGGATTTACCCAATATACCATATAAAAAAAAATCAGTAAAAGAGTTTGTATATATTGTGGTAAAGAAGAAACTACAGAACATGTTTTCTTACAACTTATAACGGTTGCAAAATTGTGGAAAAATTGTGTAAAGAAAATTTCTTTGAAAATAGAAAAGAAGTAAATTAAATATATATACATATATATATATATATATATATATATATATATATATATATATATATATATATATATATAGACACACACACACACAGACACACACACATATATGATTATTTATGGATATTGTAGCCATAAAAATAATGGAATATGTTAGTAAAATGGATAAAAGATTACTTTATGCTATGTCAACCATTTGGAATGAAATAATGAAGCCATATTTAATGGTAAATGGAGACTAGCAGTAATTTTAAGTAAAAATAGTTGGTTATAGAAAAAGGAATGTGGCTTAAATAAGATTTTTAAGAAGTTTAACATAATAATGAAAAGCGAGATACCCATGTTTGTATGACGATAATGGAAAGGAATGGAAATTTGTACACTGTATAAATTTTTAAATTAATACGTTTGTAAGTAGTATTGCATGCAATATTTTTTTGAAATAAAGAACCCCTACTCTTTTTCTTAGGTGCCATGGGATCTTTTACATGCACCTGAGCAGTCACCAACTCAGGTGGATGGAAGCTTAGTTTAACATCTCACGTGAAGGACAACACACTCGGGAGTGCAGCAACTTCTTAATATTGCACTACAGTGTCGGCAATCTGATCAGCTATAGTGGGATACGAACCCACAGCCTTCTGTTCTTTTAGCACCAAAGATGAGTGCATTACCTGTTTTGTCACTGACAATTAATTGCTTTTAAAGCATATAAATTACTCTAGGACTGAAATGACTCAGTCTCATAAGCAACCTTTGGCATCTTGGTGGTACTTTATCCAAATCATAGAAATTAATCGGTGGATTCAGTGGTTTGTGATCCATCTGAATTTGGAAATTATCTAACCACATTAAAGATCTTGAAACTTTTAACATGCCTACATCCTTCCATGGCACATTTTTCCTATTTGAAAATAACTCTGGTCTGCATCCAGTATTTTGGACCAATAGACAATAGGTCATAAACGTGTCCATCCATCCTGAGTAAAGCACCACCTAGCAGATACCTACTGCCATCAGCATGAATGCTGGTGTAACTTCATAGTAGACAAAGAGCAGACATCAGCATTTGTTTAACTCTACTAAAGGTTTGGGCTTGAGCATCCCTGTGATTAGGGTACAACTTTTTTTATTAAATCTGTCAGTAGATGTGGTCAAATCTGGTACAACCATGTGCAAGCAATTTATCATACCCAGGGCCTGATGCTACTCAGGTTGAATCCTTTTAGCTCTGCTATTTCTCTGACCATGATTAGATCCAGTTTAACTCTACCCTCATATATATATTATAACTGAAATACAGAATCTTAGACTTTATAAAAGTGCATCTGTCATTACTCAGCTTCAGAACTGAGTGTTTAATGGTTTGTGGCAGTGCCTTCATTTTCATGTTATCTGTTTTATTATCAGGACTAAACACCAGCATACCAACCATGACAGCAGTAACTTCTGCCCTTTCAAGAGACTGCGCATCTCATGTTTACAGATTTTTGGTGCTGAATTTATGCAAAATGGCAGTCTTTTGAAACAAAATCTTCCACTCAGAGTAAAAGACTTTTAGCTTTTGACTGTGTCACTTGAAGAGTCTAATGTGCTGGATACTCTGGCTTAAACCATGTTAGGTACAATATACTCTAAGGTATGTAGAATAAACGTCTCCCTCACAACTGCTTCACTGAACTTTTTCACATCAGCACATAGTCTCACAACGCCATTCTTTTTGATACCTGAAACTGTTAGTGCACTCCATTCAGTCAGCTGGGTTAAACTTTAAATCACACTAAGCGATGTTGTATGCATGAGTTCTGCCTCTGCTAAAGATGGTATTGGAAATGGTACTCCTGCTAGTGTGGTGAAGGCATATGGGAGAGTTTCAGGTTTTAACTTTATCTTTACAGCCTCACTGACCCACTTCACCAAACATATCCACATTCATTTAATTTTGTCTGGCAATGCTACATCTAAAGAAATCCCAATCCCTCCACACCACATGCTTCAGAGACCTCAACCGCATTACCACAATCAAAGGAACATGCTGGAGGGACAAGTTCCTCACCCAGAGACTCCCCATCCTCTGGAATAGACTTCTCATACATGTCAAGCAGAGCACCTTGCTGTCCCTCTTCAAGAGAAATCTTGATGAGTGGATGGGTAATAGAAAGTTCACCGCAAGGATCACTCCAATGGCTCTTCTTGATAGAAGCATTGGGAACTAACGTTGGGCAGTATGATGCCAGGGCACGTCTATGGGCTAGGCTTGTAAAGGCTCCAGGGCCATTAGCCTAGTACACACCTATGAATCTATGAACCTATGAATCAGCTCCAGCTCATATGCCACAGTTTTGCTGAGCACATTATTGTCTTACGGCATATAACCCAGAATGCATGCTTGTACCTCTAACATGCAGACACTGACTGGAATATTCCTATATATTTGAGTTTGTCTACATGGCTATTTTTTTTCATTTCCACGTTGTGCAACTGCATTCACTTTGAAATACTTCTGTAAGTGCTATGTAACAATACAGCAATATTAGACCCAGTACCTACTCAACATCTTACTTGTGTTTCATATATCAAAAGTTTGACTTGTCAGTGTAATTTGGTGTTAGGTCCAGCAGTCACTAAACCCAGGAAAAATGATTTCTGAATACCTTTCTGAGTTTTATTTGCAGTTTTTATTTCTTTTTCCAGCTTATATTTACACATGACAGTAAAATGTCCCATACTTTTACATTCTTACGTCTTTTGCTTCATGCGAGTAAAGAGGTACATCTCATTCATGTGAAAGTTTTCATCCACTCTACTTTTCACACACACACACGCACCACACACACACACACACACACACACACACACACACACACACACACACACACACACACACACACACACACACAAGCACACACACACACACACACACACACACACACACACACACACACACACACACACACACACACATGACAATGCTTCAACAGACTCTCTTTTTCTTTACACATCTGTGAAAACATGCCCTTTCTTGAATAATATTTATTTTCAGTACAAGCTATTCATTAAGCTTACTCATAATCGACTCATATATACACTCTGGCCCTCAGAAAATGAAAATGAAGTAGAAATGGGTTCCATGTCCTTGTCCATAACATAATGTAAATAATTTATTTAATTTGTTTACTTTATATCGGTTAGCAACAGTTTTGGAAATTTGAAAATCTCTGCCTCTATGATGGCCAGGCATCTGGCATTGCAAAGTTGACTGGTTCTGGTTTGTTAAACCTGGCCATTTTCCAATAATTTTCAGTTATTCTGGGATTTACATAGTCCAGCTACTGCTCCACTAAATTTCACTGAAATAATTAATGAAAACAGAAACGTAGGTCATCTTGTTTCAACTATTTTTAAATGTATCTAATGCTTTTGGCATCGTCTGACACTAAAAACTTCTTCACAAGGTATCTGTGCAAGATTTAAATCAATAATCTCTTTCATAGTTCCTAAGTCATAGACAGCAGGCTGTCAAATGGCAACAAGATTGCTCATCCTTTTAACCCATCCCTGTTGGTGCCCTTCAAGGATCTATACCGGGTCCCTTACTATTTAATATTTTCAATAATGATCTATATTCTACCTCTTCTCTTGCTTCTCTCATTCAATATGCAGATTATTCTATTTCCATCCCCTCAGCTAAAGCTTTCTCTTCACTCAAGAACTTGGGCAGCAGTATTTTGCTACAAATAAAAACTAGCCTGATGGGTCACAACTTCTCCTCAATGTGAAATTGCCCCAAAGAGTCTCTTCTTAATAACTTTAAAGAAGTCTGCTAAAATTGAATTAGTCTCCTAGGCTGACCTTTTCAGTGTGATCATTGATAAACACCTAACATATGATTAACATATCCGTTAAATAACCAATAAACGTCATCAAAAATTGGAAACATTATAAAAGGGGGTCTGAATGGAAACATGATGGGTGTGCAAATGGAGAAATGATAAAATAAGCAAGCAAAGGAGAGTAGTATTTCTGGAATTGAAGTCATCTTCAAATCTTGGTAAGTACCATCATGAGGTAGACCCTGTTTTTACAAAATCTCACCAAGGCGACACCAATATATAGACTATATTTTATACAGCATATGTCATGGACAGAAGTAGGTTAAACAAAAACAGCTGGGTATACATTCCCCAGGATAAAACGTACCCAATCCTAATGGGCACATTGGTGCTAGGACTGGAAAAATGACAGTGTAGAATCTTTAAGACACGAAAACATTCCTTCAATGGGATTAGGCCAGGCTCAGAGTGAGGATGTCCCCAATTGTAGAAGGAAGTAGTAGTTCACAAAAACTACAAAACCTGACAAGCCAAAAAAAGAGACATAAAGACGATTGAGTGAACTACTGAGGATAAAAAAGAAATGATGTATTGTTACTATTATGCAAGAAGCCCCAGAATTTCCAGATAGAAGATGTGTAAAAAGATTAAGACAGAAATTAGAGAAAAGAAAAATACCTCCATAAGAATAACTGTCAAAAGCTTCAAATGCAAATTTGTGATCATTAATACAACAGATTCATGAAAAACATATAGACCAAGAGACCTTGTTAAACCAAGACACCTTTAATGCAGTGGTCAGGAGTTTGATACCTGCATACTGCCCGCAGTTAAGTTCTGAATGTCCACTTCATTCTTGCACACTAGTACTAGAATGCTTATTCTCTAATCCTCTGGGATACAACCTTCTCTGCATACCACAATGAGTACCCTCAGGACAGCTCCCTCTCTTAACTCCCTTAATATCTTGATCATAGCTATCATAACTTATTCTTCAGGGAAATCTCTTGTCAGTATTTAAATCCAATAGCGCAGCTGCTAACCCTCTTTACTCGAGAGCTGTATTTCAAAAAATGTAACAATATATCTTACACAATTCGACAAATTGACTCCTTTACTTTATTCAAATCAAAACTAAATGAATTCCTATCAGGTACTTGGTTACACACTTGTTTATCACCTAGCTAACATTTTTTAACACAGATGTTCTGATCTTATATGCAATAGCTGAATTACTTATTCCTGACATTTTGTAGTAACATAACTTATTCAAAATGAATTCTAATTTCCATATTTTCAGCTTCTGTAGCTTTTCTACCTTTCATATTTTCCCTTTCATAGTATTCTCTTTTTTTCTGTTTTCCTCTATTTTGTGTCTTCTATTTTAACTATATATCTCTATATACTTTAATTTACTGTTATAATTATATTAAGTCATCATTTAAGTTTGTGTAATAATGTTTGTAAATATTAGAAATGCTTTTCCATTTTGTATGCTTGGATCTTTTCTCCCTGGGCTTCTGCTGAAAAGGGGCTTTTCTCAGCAGTTATCCCAGTATATAAATGCAAATATATAAAACAATATGTTGATAATTGGTAAAACAAATCTGCTTATAGGTAAACAGGAAATAACAGATAAAACAATGTTGTTTAGTGGTAAACAATACATTTTCATTAACAGTTTACAGCTAAATTTAGGCAAAGTCCTCCAACCAAGGTGGTTGGTCTCCAACTAAGTCTGAATAATTATCACCATCATTGTCAACCCCGATTTTCCTATTTTCTATATGGTGTCAGGGTGTCACATCAACATTGCCATCTCTCTTGATTCAGTGCCACTCTCCTAGCTTCTTTGACAGTCATGCCTGACTTTTGCAAGTCTCCTTTCTTACAATCCATCCATCTATTTGCTGGATGACCTGGTTTCCTCTTGCTTTCTTCCTGTTTGTCTCAAATCTTCTTCACTGGTTTATCTTCTGCTTTCATTCGCATGTGCCTGAAACCCTGTAATCTGTTTTCTTTGACTATCTCTGCAATTAGAGCTACCTGGGCTTCTGCTCTGATGCCTTCACTTCTTTGTCTGTTCCTTGGTGTGCATGCTACCATCCATCTCAAGCACTTCATCTCTACCACCTCTAGCTTCCTCAACTGCTCTGCCTTCACTGCCCAAGTTTCTGTACCCTACAGTAGTACTAGTTGCACCACTGTTTGTACACCTTACTTTTCAGCTTCTTTGGCATTCTTTTTGCATACACTACCCCTGACACTCTGTGCCAGTTGACTGCAACCCCTCTGATTCTACATTTGACCTCCTCATTCAGACTTCTCTTCTCCTCAGTCATGCTCCCAGATACTTGAATCTGATAACCTGTTCCACTATTTCCCTTCTATCTCAGTTTTCATCTTCTTTTGATTTCTTACGTTTGCTGCAGTTACAGCTGTCTTACCTGTACTCAGTTTCATCCCGTGTGCCTTCACTTTTGCATTCCAATCCCTTACCATTTGCTGAAGTTTCTGTTCAGAGTCTGCCTGTAATGTTAGATCTTCTGCATGTAACAACTTTCTTGACTGGTCACATCTAACATGTTCGCTAAAGTAGTACATCACCAATATGAACAGCAGTGGGTTCAGAGATGAACCCTGATGGATACCCACTCCCACTGAAAACCCATCTTCAGGTTTGAACACTATTTGTACTTGTGTCCTTCTATCTTTATAAATTGCTTGGACTGATTCTAATAATGTTTCAAGGACTTTGTACCATCACAGTACTGCCAAAATCATCTTTCTTAGGATCTTGCCATATACTTTCAATGAGTCTTGGAATGCCCAGATGATTGCTTTTCTCATCTCCAGCTTTTTCTCCACTATCTGTCTCAAGACTGGGTCAGTTGTGCTGCATCCTGTTCTGAATATGAACTGTTTATCCCCCATCTTAATTTCTTCTGTACTGCCTTTTCATTTATCCATTACTCTTTCCAGCACTTTAATGCAGTGGGTCAGGAGTTTGATACCTGCATACTGCCCGCAGTTAAGTTCTGAATGTCCACTTCATTCTTGCACACTAGTACTAGAATGCTTATTCTCTAATCCTCTGGGATACAACCTTCTCTGCACACCACAATGAGTACCCTCAGGACCGCTCACTGTCTTACCTCACCCAGCATTTTGATATTAGCTACAATAACTTCACTTGAGCCTGATGCTTTCCCTGACTTAATTTTCCTTAGTGCTTTCCTTACAATTGCTACTTTATCTAGGGAGCATTCTTCTTTTTTCATTGTAGGTTGTGCATGGTGCAGTACAGTTTTTGTGAGGCATTATTCAATCATAAGCTCCTGGAAGTACTCCTTCCTTATGCCTTTGATGTCCTTTGGATGGTGAGCAGATTATTGCAGGAATTCCTTATGAATGGTGTATGATGACTAACTTTGTTATTTTTCTGAGTTTGTCTTGCAACCTAGATAGTTTCTTCCATCTGCTGAGTCACTTTCTAGAAGCTTGTACAGCTTCTGTGATGCTTTGTTGTTTGCCATTCTAACTGCTTTCTTAGAATCTTTGTTGGACAACAATTATTACCTCTTAACCAGGTCTATCTTTTTTTCTGTTTATCACTTCTTTCGGCACTGCTTTCTTTTGATAACTTCCCGGACTTCTTCATTCCATCGTCTGCTTCCCCTTATGTATCGTATTTCCATACCTGGCTCTATTGTCTTCACACATGGTGTTCTGAGGTGCTGTCATTCTTCTTCATTTCCACATATTTCTTCCACTTCCTGTTGTACTAGAGCTCTGAGTATTTAATTAAACTTCTGTATTTTTGCCTCAGTCAAGTTCCAGGTCATCAGCATAGTCTCTGTTGACCTTAGAGCCTTCTTTGTCGGCTGCTTGTAACTGATTGTGGCCATCAAGGGTTTATGAAGGGGGTCAAAAGTTTTACTAAAGATCACTATTGTGACCTCTGATTGTACCCCTGATTCCTTACTAGGTGAAAGGCTACCTTAGTTGCACACTGACCACTCTAGTAAGAGATTCTGTAACTATTCTCTAAATGAACCATGTGTTGGCCACTATCAAGTCATTTCCCATTTAGAAGTGTAAAATAGCCTCTCCTTCTTGATTCCTTTTCCCCACCCAAATGGATTCAGGCAGTCCTCATATCCTTTTCTACCTGTCCTGATATGAGCACTCATGTCTCCCTTTATCTGCACCAAATCATTTCTGTTCCACTTTTTCTAGCAGTTCCTGCAGCTGCTGCCTGAAAGTATTCTTGTCCTTATGCTGAGGGGCATAGGCTGTGCTTATGAATACTGTCCTATCTTTATACTGGACTCTGACTGCTATGAGAGTGTCAGTAATTCTGATGAAATCCCTCATTGTCTTCAGAAGACTTTCTCTGTCCTTCTCTCACCACACTTCCATACCATTTCTAGGCTATCATCTTCCTCAGTAGTTGACTCTGGATCACAAGCCAAGTGACTTGGCTGTACTGTCCTCCTACCTTACCTCCTGAATACATAGGATGTCCAGTCTCCTCCTTGCCATCATGTCATTTACTTTCAAGCTGCATCCTTTCAGTGAATCAGCATTCAATATGGCAATCTCTAGTTCTTTTTTATTAGGTTGATTGGTTTTATGTCCATCTTTCACTCAACACAGTTATCCCACATAATCCAAGCTGGGCATCCTGGTACCATCCTGTTAGTAGCTTATTGATCCAGGGCTGCTGGGATTTATGATGGACACACATTGGGCAACAGAGGCACATACACCCCTCTCGCCATTAGCATGAGTCCTTTGCTCAGATTAAAGAGTCAGGGTCCTCGACCTACTCTGCATCAGCAAATACCCATGCAGCTTCTAAATAAGGCATCATAGAAATGCAGTTTAGACATATGAAAGCATAATCATCCAAATGCTTAATAAAACAAAGGCTTTACAGTGGCCATTTATTAGCATAGTAATACTTATCAACAGTAAAGGTGGAAAGCAAAACTGCACCTTTGGCAAACAGCCAGCGATCTGTGCACTAATTGAAAAGAATTCATGTTAACATGGCAAATTGTAGCAGTCTGCTTCAAAAACAGGATAAGTCATATAATAACCAGTGAGACAGTAGTATAGGACATTATGCAAGATAGTTGTTTGGTAATGAGATTTAACTTACAATCCATTATGCTGATGCTGCCTTATTTTGGTAACTCATTAAAACAATTTCCTCTACTGCACCTTTAGAAGGACAATAAAAGTCAGAAAACATGGCATGGCAGCTATCATTCAGTCTCTCTTATATAGATGCAATGTGTTGGATAATTTACTAACATAATTTTTCTGTGAATCCAAATCTACGAACAAAACCAAGTAAACCACAAAAGCAGTGAAAAAAGAGGGTCCCAGCAGCTACAAAGAGCACGGAAACAAGTAAAAATAAATCCACTTCTTTATTCACATACACGTAAAACGCTTTTCGTCTCACTAATAGTGAGACTTCCTCAGACAAAAACTCACAGTTTGCTCTATTCAACGGAGCTTAATTGCCAATTAAAAATGCATTAATTAATTAATTAACACATTGGGGGAACTTGTAATATAAGTGTTTCATGCTTTCAGGGAACGGTGGTTGGGGTAATTATTAGTAGTTTCTAGTTTCTTTAATATTCATTAAATTAATGCATTTCTGATGTTAAAGGTTGGGAATTAGTTTGTGGAAGTTTTTTATAGTGAATCCTTTGCCATTAATTGATTAATTCATTAATGAATTTTTGATTGGCAGTTAAGCTCCGTTTAATAGAGCAAACTGTGTTTGAGCTTTTGTCTGAGGAAGTCTCACTATTAGTGAGACGAAAAGCGCTTTATGTGCATACGTGTATGTGAATAAAGAAGTGAAATTATTTCTACTTGTTTCCGTGCTCTTTGTAGCTGCTGGAACCCTCTTTTTTTGCTGCTTTTGTGGTTTACTTAGTTTTTTTCTATGTTCAAGCTCTGTGCTAAATTCTTTATCTTTTCTAGTCTTTCTTAATCAATAATATTGTATGGGAATGCTAAAATTATTAAACTGTTTTGGTTGTTTAATTTGTATTTGTACTCTCTGTATCATGTAGCACTGTATGTATGTACCACTTTTCCTATTACTGTAAAATGTGAGGCTTTTCTCCCTGGGCCTAAATACATTTGTAGAGTACTTAGAGTGTTAGCACCAGTGGACAGGAACATATTTTATTTTGCATTAATAAAACCATCATACTAACTGTGTTGTCTTTGCTGAAAGAATTGCTATCAGTATTAAGTCAATGTGTCTAACCTACTAGATCCAACCTAACCATTGGTCAGGTCCTCTGGGGCATAGTCAGGGACATACCTTTTCTACAGTAGATAATCAGGATATTTCACAAGAGTACAGAAAGGTGGAAGTGTGACAGCATGTATTTTAGGGTAACAAGTAAAGGAGAAGAATAGGTTGAGGAGGAGATGAGGGACTGAGATGGGTCAGCTGGTCTAGATGTGATATGGCAGCACATGATAAGACACCTGAGGAGTGGAGATGAATGCATAGCCTGCAGGAGAACTTGTAGAAGATTTCTTAGTTCAACTGAAGAAGATGCCTGGGAACTCAGATCATCTGTTGGTTAGCTTCAGATAGACATACAGGGAGATAACAAGACCTTCAAAAAGGTAATACAATTACAATGGAGAAAGGTAGACTATGCAGGAAGGCAGAGATGGAGGAGAAAAGATGGATGTAATTGGTGAAAGAATGGAGAGGGGGGACCAACTAGAAAGAAACTACTCAAGAATGAAGGTGGAGAGGTACAGAAGGTAAACCGACGGTGCTGACAAATAGCAGGTATGTCAGGTGCAGAAGAGAAGGGAGAAACTGAAATGTACATTACAAAAGGGATGAAAAAGAAAATGGAAAGCCAGAACAAGTAAAAGTAAAAGTAAGAGTGGGTGATGGTGAGCAAGGCAGGAGGGAAAGAGTAGAGGGATCAAGATGGCAGGAGGATAGACAAGACTTTCAGGCAATTTAAAGAAGATCGGCAGAAATGGGAAAGGACAGATATGTAATAGTGATGCCCACATGAAGAGTAGCTTAGGAATAAGTGAGTAGGAGAGTTAGCATAGGCATCAGAGGAAGAATTGTAGCAAGAGTGGCAGGCGGGGAGTAAAGAAGTAGATCCTGATCAAAAGTAATATCATGTGGAAAGACATGTTGCAGTGGAGTGGATGAGTGACAGCAAGAACGGCCAGGTCTGAGAACAGACATGACAAACCAGGAAGTAAAAAAGTTTCTATGGGCATGAAAGGACATGCACAGGTCACAACACTTCTCAACACCAATTACTTACCAGGTAAAATACCAGAAGTGATACAGGGAAAGTCATAAGAAGTAATGAGAACAAGAAAGAGCTTGGATGTACTGTGTCTGCTTGGAGGGTTTACAACTTCAAAGTGCTAGCACAAGAAGGAAACCACAGCAATATCTGCCTTAGAATTGTGACTAGGGAGTGGTCACATGGATGACCAAGGGAGCTAGGGTAAAAACAGAACATTGATGCTATCTGAGGATTGCACTTGCAGTCAGAATGCAAAGGTATATTAGGGTGATTCTGCTGCTATGCTGACATGGAGGGATGATGGGAACAGAAGCTTAAGAGGAAGAACTAGGGCAACAGGAGAACTCAGCTAAACAAACATGGATAGCAGCAAGCTGTGAGGTGTTAGAATCATAGCAACAAGCAGTGAGGTGTAGGAATCATCATGGAAGGCAGAAGATACAGTGAAATAGATCAGAAATACAAAAAGGACTGTGACATGGTGTAAAAGACAAAACTTAGAATGAAAAGAGTAGAAAAGGGGCAGAAAGCAGAGCAGACAAACAGAGCTATAATTGGTGTGGGGATAAGTGGGTGGCTTCCCAGGACACCGGTTGTCAGATGACATGATATTCAAATGCCAAAGGTGCAGGAGTACAGTACTGACTTCATAATAAGTGCTGATACTACATTTACAGCTCAGCCAAAGCACTGAATGGTTAAGTGTGTGGCATTAATTGTTACTGTAGCAAGCTGCTTCTTACAGTTTTAGCAAGTAATATGGTACAGTTGCAGAAGTTGAAAGGAGCAGCTGAGGGGATGAGGAGAAGAGTTGTGTTGTTGTTGCTGAAGAGCTTTTTATTTTACTTCTCAACTTTTAATTGGGGTGGATGGGGTGCCAAGTCTGGGAACTACTCAGGGGTCCAGCAGAGTTAACTACAGTTTGCAGATGAGTTTGATAGGCAGGTGCAGAATTTCATGTTGAGTAATGTCTACAGCCTGCTCAATAAAATGGGTGAGATACAGAGAGTCATAAAAGAGATAAAACAAACATATCACATGCAACAGAAATCAGGGTAAATG
Source organism: Protopterus annectens (assembly GCF_019279795.1). Lineage (NCBI taxonomy): Eukaryota > Metazoa > Chordata > Ceratodontiformes > Protopteridae > Protopterus > Protopterus annectens. The sequence goes on along the minus strand of NC_056725.1, from coordinate 1,937,521,544 downwards.
ATGAAAGAAACTTGGATATAAAGAGACACAGGAATCAGCTGTTCAAGCAGGAGAGGAACTTAAAGGTAGTGAGACGGGGTAGCAGTGTATTTTAAGCAGAATATAAGTTTTATTTATATATTTATGAATGCATTTATATATAGTTTTATTTCAGTATTTACATTATTAAAAACTAATTTCACAAATGAAAACAGCACAGCATTAAGGTAAACTACAGAGGTAAAGACATAGACAAGACAGAGGTAAAATATCAATAAAAAAGTTAAATAAATTAGTAAATATAATAACAGAAACATTCATCTGTTACAGATGGATGAAAATTACTTAAACTGATGCACAGTTACCTCTTGAAAAACCCATCCAAGTTATGGAATGCAGCAGATTCCAGACACTGGACACAATATTTAAATAATAATTAATTGAATATTTAAGATAAGTCCTCTTAACACCCAACAGCCCTTCACATGGCAACTTTTTCACCTTGGCCAGGAAGGTGGGCGCCAGTCTCTCTTTTATATCTGCTAGACACTGGTTGTATAGAGCCTAGTAGCAACTGTCAGATAATTGAAATCCTGCAGCAAGGACAGCATACATCATGTCAAGGCTGACCCAACCAGCATCCGTGTCACAGAACTTTTCACTGAATGACGTCACACCAGATCCTGATACATTAGTCTGAGGCACTGACTTCCCAGTGGAGGAGCAATAGAGGTGACTTTCATCAGCATATGAGCAGTAATGAACATCTCTTCACTTCTGGACCTCTGTAAGTGGAAGCATATGCACAGAAAAAAAAAAATACCCCAGATGAGGCCTAAAGTACACCACATTATAGCAGGTCACTAATGGAGGAATTAGCTCCCAAACATGCATGCTGTGAATGACCTGAGGACAGAGGAACAGATCAGGGAAGATAAGAGCCTCCAACAGCATCAAATATCAGCAGCCTACCCTCTGACTAGAAGTGGAAAAAGGATATAAATTGATAGATACTATATAATGAATATCATATGGTAAAAGTGAGGATGTTGAACATGTAACTGGGGAAGTATAAAGAGAGTTGCTATGATGAAAGGCTTTAATCTCCTAGAAATAGCCTAGTACATTCCCACATTCAAAGCAATGACAGATGAATTGAAATAGTGGAAGTCCTAAGCATAGTGGCATTTAAGGATATATACAGAGAAATAAGGCAGTTGGTCAACATTCAACAACAAACACACCAAAGTATGTCAAACATACTCCCCAATGTAGGGGCACCCCCTAACTATATATACCAACTCCTAGATCGCATTATAGTGGGGAAAAGGGCAAATTTCCTCATGTTGGCCAACTACCTCCTTTCACTGTTTAAAATTCTGGTGAGGTGCATGTTCATTTAAGTGAACATTTATTTATTTAATATTTACTTATTTGCATTTCTTTATTGGGAAAGTCAAAATGAGCAGTGCCCTTTATTAGAAGAGACCTGTGGAGAAAAGCCGCATTATACAGACATCATGAACATTGTTTAAACTGCTTCATAATTTACAGTCAGTTTCATTCATGAGCATCAGTTTCATTATTCAGACATCCTTGACATAAGTTACACCATTTGCAAACAGTTTCAATTAAAAATAACGGTTACATGGGTTATATATGAATATTTTTAAATGCAAGAAGATGAATGCAGTTCAGTATCATCAGTATGCATAGATTGTCTGGTTTTACATAAGAATATTTGTTACTATAAAGGCTTGTTCAAAATCCAGGACAAAAGAAAAGGTAGCGTTAGAGCAACCCAAAGAAATGAAGGAGGTGAGGGCGCACAAGTCAGATAAAGGAGATGAGATAATAGAGCTGGGTATAGTTATGATAACAGTACTTTTACGTTTTGTGCAGCAGAGGTATGGCACAGATTCATATAGCTATATCAGTTCCAGTTAAAACAGGGGTGGTGCAGATGAATATTCATTTATCTTTGGTTGTCATTTAAAGTCTTCCAGGGTGCGGATTATTAAGTGGAGTAATATGGCATTTCAGGTATTAGTAATGCAGTGTGAATACCAGAAGCATCTTGCATTAATAGGTTTAGTTATGGAGAATAATGATTTGTCAGTGGAGTGTAAAGGCCTCTTGGTAGTGTATGGCTGAATGATGGGGAGAAAAGATAGGAATTTTTCAGCTTGTAAAATAGTTTAGTGGTTGTAATTAATTGTGACTACAGTAAAGAATTATTTAGTTCAAACTAGTTTCGGTTTAGAGAGAGAAGCAATTATATGATCTATATTGTTGGTTGGTTGTGAATCTGGCTAGTTCATTGTAGCATTTTTGCACAGGGCTATCTGTCTATCTATCTATCTATCTATCTATCTATCTATCTATCTATCTATCTATCTATCTATCTATCTATCTATCTACCTCTCTATCTATCTATCTACCTACCTATCTATTTCTTTCTCTCTCTCCCTATACACACACACACACAGACACACACACACACACACACACACACACACACACACACACACACACACATATATATCTATATATCTATACATATATATATATATATATATATATATATATATATATATATATATATATATATGTATGTATATCATAGGTTCATAGGTTCATACTAGGCTATCTGCCCTAGGGCATTTATAAGCCTAGCCAGAATGTGTTTGGCTTTTGCCACCCATTTTAAATTTATTTTGCTATGCCCTTTTTCGAGGTTAGTATACTGTGCCTCTGTCTAACAGTGACACAGAAGTGATACCCGGGGTAAACCTACGATCTCCCATCCACTCATCAAGATTCCTCTTGAAGAGAGTCAGTGAGGACTCTGCCTAACCTGGACTGGGATTTTATTCCAGAGTGAAGGAGCCTCTGGGTTATGAATCTGTCCGTCCAGCATGTCCTATTTATTTCAGTGCTGAGGTTCAAGTCTCTCAGCGTGGCTCGATGGGATTTGGATTTTCTGAGGTGCAGCATGTCCATTAATTCGGGTTGGACATGGCTTTATACGTCAGGCACAGATCGCCTCTGAACAGGCAGTATGCCACTGAGTAGAGCTGGAGTTTCTTTAACCAGGCAGCATATGGCATCTGTTTGAGCCCTTTGATCCTCTTGGTGAGGTACTTTTGGGGTCTTTCCAGTTGCTGCAGGTGTCTGGTAAGGTACATCCCAAAAGGGGCATTGTACTCAATTATGGGCCTGATGAGGGATGAGTAAAGAGGCACGATGACCTCCCCTGATCTAGATGTGATTCCCTTCATGATTAGGTGGGCTATATAAAATGTTTTTCTAACCACTTTGGCCATGTGGTTGTCAAATGAGAGATTGCTATCAACTTGGGTCCCCAGGACCCTAATTACTTCTTCTGTATTTAATGGATTATCACCTGTGTGGTAATTTGTGGGCACTTTGTTTTTGCCAAAGGGGATGACTATACACTTTTTGGCATTTGTATTGAGGCCATGGCTCTGGCACCAGTTGTCTGTTTCTATGAGGCCCTTTTGGAGGATGCTTGTGTCAGCTGGAGAGTCGATTATGGTGCCCAGTTTGCAGTCATCTGCGAACTTGGTCAGCCACAGTCCTTCCATGTTGGCCTGTACCTCCGAGAAATATATACCGAACAAGAGAGGTCCCAGGACTGAGCCTTGTGGGACACTACTTGTAACTCGTTTGGAGTCTGACATGGCTCCAGCAATTCTAACCATGTGGGTTCTGTCCTTGAGCCAGTTTGCAATCCATCTAGTGACATAGCGGTTTATATTTAAGCTGGTGAGCTTATCTATGATGCCCGAGTGGGGTATTGTATCGAAGGCTTTTGCGAGGTCCAGGTAGGCTGTGTGGACCACCTTCCCCTCGTCAATGGCCTTGGTGACTGTTTCAAAGAAATCAACCAGGTTTAAGAGGCAGGATCTTCCCTTAACAAAGCCAAACTGGGTAGGATCCAGTGTCTGTAGGTCCCCAGTATCTTTATTTATGAGGTCCATGATGATCCTTTCCATAACTTTGCAGACCAAGCTAGTCAGGCTTATGGGGCGATAGTTTCCAGGATACATTGAGGCACCACCTTTATGGAGAGGGACCACTGTTGCTGTACGCCACTCTTTGGGCACATATCCTGTAGTAAGGCTGAGATTGAACAGTAGTTTTATGTTTGGGTTTAGCTCTTCTTGGAGTTCATGTAGGACGCAGCCCAGGACACCATCTGGTCCCATTGATGCTGTGTTTTTTGCTTTGGAGAGGGTGGCTCTTACTTGAGCATCTGAGATGTCAGGGGGGCAGCACTCTGCTGGGATAGATATTTGCCCTTTTGGTGGGGGGGGGAGTTTGCACTGAACCTGTCAGCTAGGATGTTGGTAATGTCTGTGGGTTCAGTGTATTTTTTGTCATTTTGGACTAATTCTGAGCATATCTGGGAATTACCACCCAGGTTCCTAACATAACTAAAGAAAGCATTGTGATTATCCTTAGTGCCCTGTACAATTTTTCTCTCAAAGCTGGCCTTAGACAATTTTATGAGTGCCCGTAGTTTTTTGCTAATACTGATCAGTGATGCCTTCCCTTTTTGGGATTTTGCTCTATCATTTAGTAGCTTCCTCCTTCTATTGTATAGTTTTTTTATGGCTGGGGTCCGCCAGACAGGACGTCTGCCTTTGGAGGATTGGGTCTTGGTTTTATTTGGGATCGCATGATCCATGCATTTCTGAAGGTGTTCATAGAATGTGTTTATAAAGGATTCTGCGGTCTGGGCCAGATTTTCCACAGGCCCGAAGGATTCCACCTCGGTTTTGAGGAGTATGAAATTTGCTTTAGAGAAGTTTTTCACTGTGGTTTTCTGGGCAGGGGGTGGGGTCGGGATGTGAATATCCAGTGAGATTAGTTTATGGTCTGATCTTACCAGTGAGAGATACACTTCTGGTCTGGAGCAAAGAGTCCCCATGTTGGTGATGATCAGGTCCAGTATGTTTTCCTCTCTTGTGGGAGTGGTAACAAGTTTTTCCATAGCATTTGAGTTTATAAATTCTAGGAACCTTTGGGCTAGGGTGTTGGAGCTAGAGTAATGCTCCCAGTCTATGTTTGGGTAGTTGAAGTCACCCAATATAATGGTGTTTGGAGAGACCTTCATATTTTCCAGTGTTCTCAGGAAGGCCGAGTGGGGTCCCTGGGTTTGGGAGGGTGGTCTGTAGCAGGCTATAAACTGGAAGGCAGTTTTATCCACTGTTAGTTGCACATGGATAGTCTCTGATGCTTCGTGCTTTGCCACCAACCTGGAGGTGTGGGTATCTTTGATGAATATCGATACTCCCCCTCCTTTTGTGGTTTGGTCCAAGTTTTGGAGCCGAAAAGCATGGTATGAGGTATAACCTGGTAGTGCTGGGGTGCTCTCGGGAGCCCTGAACCAGGTTTCTGTTACTGCACAGATATCAATGTTCTCCATGCTAAGGAGAGTTTCGAGTGCGTGCATCTTGAGGTTTAGACTTCTGGCGTTGAGTAGCATTACTCTTAGTTTCTTATCCCTTGTGATACCTATGGAGGTGGGTTTGTCTTTTAAGCCTTGCCTAAAAAAGGCACTATGGGGGTAGCAAGAGCCTTTGCCAATATCCGAAAGCCCAGGGGTGACAGGTGCAAGCCATCCCTAGTGAAGCATTGTGGCTTGTCGAGCATATCATCCCAAGCTGACAGGCATTGGATCCCCTTTGAATGACACCAGTACTTAAGCCAATTGTTGAAATTAATCATCTTGTCTTCATATTGTGGCATCATTCTTGGTGAAGGTAAGATGCTACTCAAGGTCAGGGTCATACCGGCCTGGGCTACATGCTCAGAGAGCTCCTCTATGTCGCTTTGCATTTAGTCCAGGGAGTGCGTCTCAGGTCATTCACACCAGCATGGACAATGACTGAGTCATATTTGTACTTGCCTCGGAGTGACCTGAGTGCTTGTGTTATGTGGCGGATCCTAGGGCCTGACAGGCTGCTCACCATGATCCTCTCCTTGTTCAGCCTGGTGAGCAGGACGTCAGTGTGCCTGATGATAGAGTCACCTATTACAAGTGTATCAGGTGTGTTGTTTAGTCTTAAGGGCTGTGACTGTTTGGCACACTGGCTTTGTGAGATATAGGTTCATAGGGTCATAGGTTCATAGGTTCATACTAGGCTATCTGCCCAAGGGCATTTATAAGCCTAGCCCAGAGTTTTGTGGCTTTCGCCACCCCTTTAGTTTGAATGATACTAAGCCCATTATGTTGTTGTGCCTCTGTCAAGCAGTGACACTGAGGTAATCCCTGGGGTATATCTGTGATCTCCCATCCATTGGTCAAGATTTCTCTTGAACAAAGCCAGTGAGGTGCCCTGCCTCACGTGTACCGGGATTTTGTTCCACAGCATGGGGAGTCTCTGGGTGATGAATCTGTCCCTCCAACACGTCCTGTTAATAACCGTGTCAAGGTTTAAGTCTCCCGCCCTTGTAGTTCTGAGGGATCTAGACTTTTTGAGGTGGAGCATGTTCATCAGCTCTGGGTTGGACATGGAATTGTATGTCAGGCACAGGTCACCTCTGAGCAGACGGTAAGCGACTGAATAGAGCTGGAGTTCCTTCAGTCGGGCAGCATAAGACATATTTTTGAGACCCTTTATCCTTTTGGTGAGGAACTTTTGGGGCCTTTCCAGTTGCTGCAAGTGTCGGGTCAGATACATTCCGAATGGGGCATTGTACTCAATCATTGGTCTGATGAGTGATGAGTACAGGGGCGATAACCTCCTTGATCTAGATGTGAATCCTTCATGATCAGGTGGGCAATGTAGAAGGTCTTCCTAACTACTTTGGCGACGTGAGTGTCAAACGAAAGGTTACTGTCAACCTGGGTCCCCAGATCCCTGATAACCTCTTCTGTGCTCAGTGGATTGCCACCTCTATGGTAGCTGGGGGTAACCTTGTTTTTCCCGAAGGGTATGACTATGCATTTTTTGGTGTTTAACTTTAGTCCATGGCTCTGGCACCAGTTATCCGTTTCTATGAGACCCTTCTGAAGGGTATCTGTGTCGGATGTGTTCTCGACTATGGCACCCAGTTTGCAGTCATCTGCAAATTTTGTCAGCCATAACCCTCCTGTGTTTGCTTGTACTTCTGAGAAGTAGATGCCGAACAAGAGTGGGCCCAGGACTGAGCCTTGTGGGACACCACTTGTGACAGGTTTTGAGTCTGACATGGTGCCAGCAACTCTCACCCTGTGGGTTCTGTCACTTAGCCAGTTTGCTACCCATCTTGTGACGTATGGGTTAACATTTAAGCTGATGAGTTTTTCAATGATACCTGAGTGGGGTATTGTGTTGAAAGCCTTGGCGAGGTCGAGGTAGGCTGTGTGGACTGCCTTTCCCTCATCAATGGCCTTGGTGACTGTTTCGAAAAAGTCAACCAAGTTTAAAAGGCATGATCTGCCTTTGGACAAAGCCAAACTGGGTTGGATCCAAAGTCTGTAAGTCCCCTATGTCTTTATTTATGAGTTCATTTATGATCCTCTCCATGGCTTTGCAGATCAGGCTTGTCAAGCTGATGGGGCGGTAATTTCCAGGGTCGGTGGAGGCACCGCCTTTGTGAAGTGGGACCACAGTTGCCGTACGCCACTCCTTGGGTACGTATCCTGAGGTGAGGCTAAGATTAAACAGCTGTCCTAACTGCAGGTTTAATTCTTCATTGAGTTCATGGAGCACACAACCGGGGACACCATCTGGTCCCATGGATGCTGTGTTTTTGCCTTGGAGAGCAGTTCTCACCTGAGCGTTAGATATGTTTGGGGGCTACAATCCTCTGGTATAAATATCTCTCCTTTTGGGGAAGAAGTTTGCACTGAACCTGTCAGCCAGTATGTTGGCAATGTCTGTAGGTTCAGTGATTTTTACATCATTTTGAACTAATTCTGAGCATATCTGGGTGTTTCCTCCCAGGTTTCTGACATAGCTAAAGAAGGCCTTATGATTGTCTTTTGAGTCCTTAGCGATTTTTCTCTCAAAATTTGCCTTGGATGACTTTTGAGAGATCATAGTTTTACTTATGATGATCAAAGGTGTCTTACCTTTTAGGATTTTGCTCTATCTTGGAGTAGCTTCCTCCTTTTGTTGTAGAGTTTGTTTATGGCTGGGGTCCACCAGACTGGACGCTTGCCTTTGGTACACAGAGTCTTTGTTTTGTTTGGGATTGCCTGATCCATGCAGTCCTGTAGGTGCTGGTAGAAGGCATTTGTAAGTGATTCAGCTTGAGTAATGATTTCCGCAGACTCAGGGCCTTAAAGAGACCACACTAGTCTTCAGAAGTGTGAAGTCGGCTTTTGAGAAGTTCTTCACTGTGGTCTTTTTATCTCAGGCAGGGCGGGATGTGGACTTCCAGTGAGATTAGTTTATGATCTGATCTCACCAGTGAGTATACTTCAGTGCTGAACACTGTGACCCCATGTTCGTGATGATAAGATCAAGTATGTTTCCACCTCTTGTGGGGATGGTGACCAGTTGTTCCATGGCATTTGAGTTTATGAACTCTAGGAACCTTAGGGCTAGAGTGTTGGGGCTAGAGTAGTGCTCCCAGTCTATATTCGGGTAGTTGAAGTCACCTAGTATGATGGTATTTGGAGATACATTTATCCCCTCCAGTGTTTTCAGGAAAGCTATGTGAGGTTCCTGAGTTTGAGAGGGTGGCCTGTAACATGCTACAAATTGCAGAGCAGTCTTGCCTATGGTTAATTGCACCTGTATGGTCTACGATGCATCGTGTGTTGCCACCAACCTTGAGGTGTGGGTGTCCTTGATGAATATGGACACCCCCCCTCCTTTCTTGGTGGTGTCCGGATTTTGGGGCCGGAACACATGATATGAGGTAAAACCTGATAGTGCTGGGGTGCTCTCAGGAGCCTTGAACCAGGTTTCAGTCACAGCACAGACATCAATGTTCTCCATACTGAGAAGGGCCTCGAGTGTGTGCATCTTGAGGTTGAGACTTCTGGCATTGAGCAGCATTACCCTTAGTTTTTTTCCTTTTTGTGTTCTAGGGTGGTAGGTTTAGAATTTGAGCCTTGCCTAAAAAGGCACTATGGGGTGGCAAGAGCCTTTGCCAATATCCGAGCCAGGGTGACAGGTGCAAGCCGTCCTTAAGCAGCATGGCTTGTCCAGCATGTCATCCCAGGCAGACAGACATTGGATCCCCTTTGAATGACACCAGAGTTTAAGCCAATTATTAAAGCAGATCATCTTGTCTCTGTATTGTGGCATCATTCTTGGTGAAGGTAGGATACTGCTCAAGGTCAGGGTCATACCTGCCTGGGTGTGTTGCACGTGTTTTGTTTTGGGGTAGTGGTTGCTTGGGTGTCTGCTTTGGAGGTCTCTGCTACTTAGGCAGATCTTTATTTAGAGCCTCCGAGTATGTTTTTGTACAATAACTGTACTTCAAATAACCAAATGTACCCATACTCGATGGCCATAATATTTCTGTTAAAACATCAAAAATGCAGAAGTAGACACAGTTGCACATGAGCCTAGGAACAGCTTTGTTGTATGCAGACTTTATTTTTTTAAAAATACAGAAAACACATCATTCCCACATGTGGGAAGCTGTACCCTCATTCCCCCTGCTAATGTTATATAAAAAAATATATATATGCATATATATATATATATATATATATATATATATATATATATATATATATATATATACATATATATATATATATATATATATATATATATATATACAGTGTGACACTGCCAGCCCAGCTAGCTGGTAAATAATTCTATGGCATTTGTGAATATCGCCATGATTTACACAGAACTGTATGTTATGTACTGAGCTTCAAGAATGGAACCATAGCATACCCTGCTGAGACATAGAAGATTAACTTACAAAACTTCAAGAAAATAAGTTGAAATTAAGTTCTTTACCATCTGCTATAAAAGTTCCAATGCAGCAAGAAGACAGGACGTCTAGAGCTAGAAGTGTTTCTATTGTCTTGGAGAGAAGTAATTACTAAGTTTAAAATGTAAAGTGTTTTATTGCTTTATGACTTCCAAGTTCTGCAACCTTCTGAGAGATATGTACTTCTCACTCGGATATGTTACAATTATGTTAGTTTCTGTTAGCCTGGGAACTGAAAGCAGGTGACAAAGAATGATGTCATCCAAGCTGACCCAGCAGTAATGTTTGATAGTAATTTAAGAACTCTCTCAGAGAGAGACTGTGTGCATTTTGTATTTATCTTTGGCTCTGACAACATCCACTCATCATCATCAACATCTGCACTTTTCTTGCTAATAGTAAATAACTAGATTACAGTAATTTCTGTTAGATATAGCTAGGAATATAGTAAAGATTAGTTTAGATGTTTTCTGTATTTATTTGAGACTGTCCTACAATGTGATTTAAATATTTCCTATGATTTTGAACTCTACATTTATTGTGTTGATTGAGTATTATCTTGTTCTTTTATTATTTATTATTAAACGTATTTAAACCTGTCTTTGTGGCTGATATTTTTGAGGCATTTTTAAGCTCTTAGAATACTTGCATATGTATTTGGTAACACTGCACAGGCCACTCCTACATTGCCTTGCTCTTGGTCACACTTACCATTTGGATAATAGTAACATTACACAGTAGGATTGGTCACCCTTTGTAAGGGCTTTCCAGTAGCTGATAAGGAGGGTCTAGTAGAGGTGATAACTTCTTTATAGTCTGGTCAGATGGGGGCAGAGCTAGTAAACTTCCAGGTGTGTGTGTGTGTGTGTGTGTGTGTGTGTGTGTGTGTGTGTGTGTGTGTGTGTGTGTGTGTGTGTGTGTGTGTGTGTGTGTGTGTGTGTGCATGTGTGTGTGTGTGTGTGTGTGTGTGTGTGTGTGTGTGTGTGTGTGTGTGTGTGTGTGTGTGTGTGTGTGTGTGTGTGTGTGTGTGTGTGTGTGTGTGTGTGTGTGTGTGCATGCGCGCGTGTGTTTGTATATAAATCAAATCTCAAAGTGTGTGCGTGTCAGCTACTTGGGCAGACACACAAAGTACTTGGCCAGGAACATAAAGCACTGGTTGGACAGATAGGGTGCTAGAGGTCTTGGCTTGACTGCTCAGCTGAAATCCTAACCCTATAGCTGTGCCAGCAGTGAGTCTTACTGAGGATCTGGAGAAAGAGAGAGAAACCAGCCCCTGTCTGACGGCGATCTCTGTGTACTCTTAAGGGAAATTGTACTTTATTGTGTGTGTGCTTGTCATCCTCCCATTGTGTACATCCCTCACTGTTGCCAGTGGTGAGGATTGAGGATCCTTAATTACTGAGCCAGTGCAGGGGCATCACATATTAATTGGTTAGCAGTGGTTGGATATCCACATCACATATTAATTGGTTGACAATGGTGAGTTAGCCCCATCACATATTAACTGGTTTGTAGTGGTGTGGATATTGAATTCCTGTAGCCTGTGTACAGTGGTCACTGAAGGTGTTTGTAGTCTCAATCAGCCACGCATATCCCAATAATTTAATTGTTCTGTTAGCTTAGTTAGTCAGGGAGAGTAGGCAAGCATGTTAGCAGAGGAGTATGGTAAACTGACAAGGAGCCAGTTGGCTGAGATGTCCTAGGCTAAAGGACTGGTGCATGCCAACCTGACTAAAGCAGACATGATTGCATCTTTAGTCACAGCTGCATTGCAGAATAGCAAACAGGAGGACAGTCAGAATAGCCTTGGAGATGTATAACTCTCAGAAAATGGACAGCTCAACCTTTCCACAGAGGATATAAAAATCCATGTGGAGTTAGAGACTTGAGCTAGAGGCCAAGAGTTTGGAAACAGAGGCAGCAGAGAGACTGAAATGTCTAGAGACTGAGTAAAATGAGAAACTGCAACATCTGAAGGCTGAGGAAAATGAGAAACTGTGATGTCTAGAAGCTGAGGAGAAGGAGAGGCAGAGGCAACATGAAAAGGAGATGCTGACTCTTCGCCAGAGTCATGGAGGTAATGAGGAAGGGAGTAACCAAACCTCAGAAGCAACAAAGATCAGTACATTTCTTCCACAATTTACAGAGGGGGATAATTGTGATAGTTTCATTCATATGTTTGAGAGGGTATGTAAACAGTATAATGTTGACCAAGGGCTCTGGGTATAGTTTCTGACCCCCCTTACTCCATGGTAAAGCTGCAACTGTGATTTCTAAACTGTCTGATATTGATTGTTTAAATTGTAATGTTGTAAAGAACTGTCTTTTAGAATGTTTTAAGTTAACACCTGAAGCTTATAGAAAAAAAGTTTTGTGAGCATAGATGCAAGGCAGATGAAAGTGTGTGAATATGTTGCTGAAGTAAGCACTTATTTTCATAGGTGAGTGAGTGAATGTCAGGTCACCACTTTTGAAGGGCTGGTAGACTTTTTGTTGAGGGAACAAGCCCTTAGCACTTTGCCTAAGGACAAGAGAATCTGGTTAGCTGATAGTCAGTGCACTACTGCAGATGAGTTGGGGAAGAAGGGAGACCTATACCTAGCAAGCAGGGCATCACTGCACAGGAAAGGGACACCCAGTGCTGCTCGTGGGTCTAAGGGAACCCATAGTGGGCAGCCTAGACTGCCTCAACAGAGTCCACAAGTAGCAGGGGAAGCCACTAGTCCAGGTACACGTCCAGGACCTAATGTTAAATGTTTTAAATGCAACCAGTGGGGCCATGTAACATATAGATTTCCACAGAGGCAAGGTGGGGAGCAAAAGGTGGGAGAGCTAGTAAGTGGGAATGACAAAATGCCAGCAGTAAGTTGTCTCGAGACAACAAGGCTACCAAACTACCATAAGATGTTATATCTTATCTTAGTGAATGGGAAAGAGGCCATGGCTAAGAGAGACACAGCCTCTGACCTAACCATTGTGAAGTCTGCAATGGTTCAGATGAGCACTACTTGCTTGGGCAGTCTACTCCAGTCAGAGCTTTAGGAAGGACCCTATTCCAAATGCCTTTGGCTAGGGTTTACCTTGACTGGGAGGGTGGAAAAGGAAGCAAGGAAGTAGGTGTGTTTGAGGATATGCCTGCAGATTTCCTGATAGGGAATGATTTTGATAATGCAGTACCCTGTGTGCATACAGTTACATGCAGTCAGGTTTGGAGACTAAGCATGTGGGTCTTGTAGCCTGGGGGAGACCCAGACAGGCTGCACTCTTGCAGCCAGGTCTGGTGATGTGATTACTTCAGGGAGGGAGCTACCATGTAGCAGTGAGACTGAAGGTGAGTCACAGCTGCTTGTGGGTACTGATGTTCTCTTGGACAGAGTGACTGTAAGGGCAGAGGTGAGTAGTAGCTCCCAGGCTGACAGTGAGGCACTGCTGTCAGAGGATGCCAGACTTCCTGTGGAAGGGAAGCTGGGAAGGTTTACTAAGAAAGAGTTGAGACAGTCTCAGCTCTCAGACCCTACATTACAAGGCCTGAGGGAGGTAGCTAGTGAGGCAAGGGGGAATCTGTATACTGGGACAAAGGGTTACTGTATAGAGAGAGTGGACCCCTGAGGGAGGTCTAGAGGGTGAAAGAATACAACAGTTGGTAGTGCCCAGATTCTACCATTTGGCACTTCTAGCCATAGCCCATGATATTCCCTTTGCAGGTCATGTGGGCATAAAACGTAGAAAGAGATGTATTATGCATAACTTCTATTGGCCTGAGATTTCCAGAAATGTAACAGGGTACTGCAGAACCTGTGAGCAGTGCCAAAATGTAGGCAAGGCAGGAGACAGAGTGAAGGACACTTTGATGCCTTTGGTTGTGATTGAGGAGCCATTTCAGAGGGTAGCTATGAATATTGTTGGGCTTCTGAGTTCCCCAAGTTCCACAGGAAAACAGTATCTCCTAGTGATAGTAGATTATGCTACCAGATGCCCTGAGGCAGTGGCCCTGTCCTCCGTTGAGGCAGAAAAGGTGGAAAATGCTTTGTTAGAGATTTTCAGCAGGGTAGGTTTCCCAAAAGAAATACTTACTGACAGAGGTCCCAATTTCATGTTAGATCTGCTGGCCTGTCTGCATAAATACTGTGGGGTGAGGCACCTAAAGACCACCCCCTACCATCTCCAGACTAATGGTCTTGTTGAGAAGTTAAACTATATACTCAAGATGATGCTGCAGACATTTGCAGACCAGTTTAAGAGGGAGTGGGACAAATATTTGCCCCATCTGTTATTTGCTTACAGGGATGTGCCCCAGGAATCCACAGCTTTTTCCCCTTTTGAGTCGTTGTATGGGCATAGGGTGAGGGGACCTCTAGATTTGATTTGAGATGAGTGGGAGGGTGAACATGAATTCCACAAAGAGTCTGTTGCGGCATATGTCCTAAACCTCAGGACAAGGCTCAGGGGAATTCATTGGCTTGGCCCAGAAGAACCTGGCAGAAGCACAACAGCAGAAAAAGGTCTGGTGTGACAAGAATGCTCAAACTAGAGCATATGCTGTAAAGCAGCAGGTAATGGTTCTCATTCCTGTCAGACACAACAAGTTGCAGGCAGCCTGGGAGGGACCCTACAAGATAGTGAGGAAGGTCAGTGATGTTAACTACATGGTAGAACTGCTAGGCAGGAAGCAGGGGCACAAATTGTACCATGTTAACATGATGAAACCTTACCATGATAGGGAGGTCCTTGTGCTGAGTATTTGCAATGGATGCCAAGAGGAGTCTGAGGGGCATCTGGTGACTGATCTCTTCAGTGATGGACAGACTGACACCTCAGTGGAAGGGATAGCAATGTCCCAGTACCTATCCCCTACCCAGGTTCGAGAAATATGAGCAGTATTACAGGAGTTTGGGAACATGTTCAGTTGGAAACCAGGGTGCACCCATCTACTGCAGAACTATGTGGATACAGGACCCCAAAGGCCTCTTAAGCAAGCCCCTTATAGGGTGCTTGAGAGAGTCAAGCAGACTCTGAGTGAGGAGCTACAGGAAATATTGGACCTAGGGATAATTCAGGAGTCCAGCATTCCTTGGGCCTCCTCAGTGGTGCTGGTACCAAAGAAGGATGGCAGCACCAGGTTCTGTGTAGACTACAGGAAATTAAATAGCCCCACAGAGTCAGATGTTTACCCCGTGCCTAGGAGAGATGAAGCCCTAGTATCGTACCACTATTGATCTTACCAAGGGTTACTGGCAGGTGCCCTTGACTCCCAGTGCTAGAGGGAGGTCGGCCTTTCTGACTCCTTTTGGTTTGTATGAGTTCACGAAGATGCCATTTGGGATGAAAAATGCCCCAGTGATTTTCCAGAGGCTGGTAGATCATATCCTAGCAGGAGTAGGAGATTTTGCCCTTTCTTACCTAGATGACATTGCCATCTACAGACATTCCTGGCAAGAACACCTTCAGTATGTTAGGGAGGTGCTGGGCACACTACAGAGGGCAGGGTTGACAATTAAGCCCAGCAAATGTCAGGTGGGTATAGCAGAGGTCTCCTACCTGGGACATAGGGTGGGGAGTGGTAATATCAGGCCAGAACCTGCCAAAGTAGAAGCCATTCAGGCATGGCCTGCACCTGTTGCCAAAAAACAAGTGAGGGAATTCTTAGAGACAGCAGAGTACTATAGAAAGTTTGTCCCCAGTTATAGTACCATAGCTGCTCCCCTCACAAATCTGACAAGGAAAAACAGGCCAGATAAGGTAGTGTGGACCCCGACATGTGAGCAAGCATTACAGAAGCTTAAAGGAGCTTTGGGAGGACCCTGTGTGTTAGCCAGTCCAGATTACAGCAAAGACTTGGTTGTGCAGGAGGATGCTTCAGACCATGGGGTGGGGGCTGTACTTAGCCAGGTTTCCTCGGAGGGAGAAGAGCACCCAGTGGTATATCACAGTTATAGTCTCCAACCCAGGGAGGAATGCTATGCAGCTGTAGAAAAGGAATGCCAAGCCATAGTGTGGGCATTGCAGAAACTTCATCCTTATCTGTATGGAAGGAAATTCACTGTAGTTACAGACCACAATCCCTTAACAATCGAGCCAGCTAGCAAAATGCCAAGTTAGTAAAGTGAAGCCTAGGATTGCAAGCATATGATATGAGAGTGCAGCACTGCAGTGGGGTTAGCAATGCCAACACAGATGGGCTCGCAAGACAGGGAATGGGGTATGGTATTCCCAGATAGGCTTAACCCTCTCAAGCAATGTTTCTCAAGGGGCACTTGAAAAAGTAGCGTGACTTTTTGGTGAAGGGAGAAATGTGACCCTGCCAGCCCAGCTAGCTGAAATGTTGTAAATAATTATGTTATTTGTGAATATTGCTATGATTTATACAGAACTATATGTTATGTACATAACTTCAAGACTGTAACCACAGCATACCCTGCTGGGACATAGAAAATTAACTTATAAAACTTCAAGAAAATAAGCTGAAATTAAGTGCTTTATGGTGTGCTATAAAAGTTAGTTTCAATGCAGCAAGAACACAGGATCTCTACAGCTAGAAGTTTGTTCTATTGTCTTGCAGAAAAGTAATTACTAAGTTTAAAATGTAGAGTGTTTTTA
>NC_056725.1:1937432550-1937502550 GCF_019279795.1 Protopterus annectens | reverse complement strand
CATAACACCGACACATGAAATTAATAGCATAATGCCTGTTCCCCACTGTAGGGCGATCCTGGAGTTAGAATATATAGTTAGTGGAGGTAACTGTTATTATTAGTTTTTAGATGACTGTTGTTGTCTGCAAAAAGTTAAGTCATATCAGTGATAAGTATCTATGTATATCTTTGTAATGTATGAAGTATGTGGGGGACTACGCCCCCCACACCCCCAAAGTTGCTAATCCTTGCAAGTACAGTATTTATTACATATTGTCTCTGATGCTTATACACTTGCTGGGGGTTGCCTTTCCCAGAAGGTTAATCATAGTTAGGAGATACAGACTTTTTAAGTTCGAAGTAGACAGAAAACCAGGAAGAGAGGGACATACAAAGTTTCTTACTCTAAACGACCCTGACAATACCAGAGAGAGCATCAGCTTATGGCCACTATGTCTTGAGGGTGTTAAATTGCTGACTGCTGGAACACTGTCTAGTGATGATTCTGAAGGGGAGGAGTCTCCAGAGAGTTACATTAATCTATAGTAAATTTCTGAATCCCACATCAAGTAGCTAACACTGAAGTACAGGACATTCCCAAACTGGGGTCATAGAAGAATGCAAAGGTGAGTGGGATCTGTTGTACTGACACCTAGACAAATGCGTCTACAAACATTTGCAAGATATTAGAAAATTAGGTAGCATATTTAAATTTGGAACCAAGTAGACAAACTGACTTAAAAATTGGGAAAGGTTAGGTTTTTGCTCATTTTACACTTCTAAATAAAGGCTACTGGACAATTTCACTGGAAGGTAAAATGACATTTTTCATACCAGATGCAGACTACCACATAGCACCTACAACATTCAGAGGTTGATGGACAACATTCTTAGATCAGATACCAGGTATTCATCAGCCCATCTGGATGATGTAGCTATATTTTTTGAAGATTGAGATTAAGCTGGTTTGAATGTAGGGCAATCCTGGAGTTAGTATATATAGTAATGGGGGCATTGGGGGTTGTGGGGGGTTTAGCCCCTCACATAGTTTGGGTATATATTGTCTTCTAAAAAGACTTATTATTGCAGTTGTAAGTATCCATGTATAAGTATAAAATAGGTGGGGGCTATGCCCCCCACACCCCTAATGTGGGGGCCCGTGCCCCCACACCTCCCATTACTATATATACTAACTCCAGGATCACACTACAGTGGTCCAAAGGGCATATACCTTTCAGCGAAATGAGTTTCAGTCAGATGAGTTTTCAGTGAAGTGAGCTTTCAGTCAAGTGTGCTCAATCGAGTGATTTTTCAGTATAGTGAGTTTTCAGTCAAGTGAATTAGACCCATATATATGTGCATATATGTATGTATGCATATATCTATCTATATATATATATATATATATATATATATATATATATATATATATATATATATATAGATATATATATAGGTATACTAGTATGAACTGAAAGATTGAGACACCCAAATCTCGATGATAACAAAATCGATATTGAAAGATCAACTTTGCAAATGCTGATCAACAACCTTGGTGCATGTAAAAATTTACAAAACAAAAACAGGTGAAAACATTGTTTTCTGCTGGGGTGCAAGACCTTCTCCACTCCCCACATACCTTGCTAATTACATATACTAACTTTGAAATTGACAGTCTCGGGGAAAGGGCATATTATATGATCTTGCACAGCTGTTGATCATCTGTTAAGTCTGTTAATTTTTGTCGACCTCAAGTACAGTTGACCATGTTCAGTACTATATATATTTAAATATATATGAATATATATATATATATATATATATATATATATATATATATATATATATATATATGTGTGTGTGTGTGTGTAGGTTCATAGGTTTATAGGAAAGTAGTAGGCTAGCTGCCTCTGAACAGTTTCCCTTTTTGTACTTGAAATAATCTATCTGATTTGGTTATAGATTGGCCTTATACATGTCATGGTCAATAATTACATATATTACCCTTAATGAAAACAACTGGGATCATACCATGTATAATTTGAGGGGAACTGTGCATCGGATAAACCATTTCAGAGCTGCCTCTGTCCATTAGTAGTACAGGGGCAGTCCTTGGATACATTTTCTGTTTCCCATCCATAGATTTAAGTTGTACTTGAATATGGACAGGGATGAACTTTGTTTTCTGTGGATGAGGAGTCTGTTCCATAGCAGAAATAGCCTCTCCGAGATATACATGTCCCTTTTAACTGTTCTATTGATGTTACAGAAGAAATTATGTCCCTAGACGGAGTATGTCTGATGCCATTTGACTTGGTGATATGTAGTAAATCCATCATTTATGGGTTGGAGGATGCCTTGTATGTAAGCACAGATCACCTCTTAGCAATCTGCAGGATACTAAGTATAGTAACAGGGCTTTGAGTCAGTCCACACACACACACACACACACACACACACACACACACACACACACACACACACACATGCCTTGCCAAAGAAGTGGGCCTTACCACTCTAAAGTACTATTTATTGGGTAGGGAATTAAAGTCTACCACTGACCATGACCCTCTTCAAATGGCTCACAAACCATATGTTTCCAAAGGCACTTTGTCTTTTGAGCCATGTACATTTAAATTTCAGCATAATGAGGACCACATCTACTTGCAACTAACTAGGCTTTCCTGGGCTTACAGTCCATCTGACAGGCACAAGACTAGTGACTCTGTGCTGCGGAAATGGCTTCATGGTATAGTGACTACAGAGCCTAGAAAGCACGTTACTTCCTGCACTTGTATCTACTATTATTACTCTGACTGGTCTTGCACTTACTGAAAGGTGCCTTATATAAGAGAAATGTAGACTTTTCGTCAGAATCAGGCAAGTAAACTAGATAGACAGGAAAATACAGAGTTTCAAAGACTAACCAAGCAGGTTAACCAGAGAGAGAGAGAGATAGCTGTCTGCGACAGTTACTAATGAGTAGCTACCTTTATCAGTATATCATGGCCAACACCTCTTGGGAAATCAGTTTTAGGATACTATCATATATGCCCTTAATTGAGGATTGAAGAAAAAATAAAAGTATTATAATGGTCCTCAATTAAACTACATGATATTGTATCCTCACATGTAACTAATAATGACAGAATAATAAGACAGATTATTTTTACCTTATAATTTAATAGCAAATTGAAAAACACTGAAAAAAAGAAGGTGAAGGTCCTAGAAACATATCCTATATTCATCAATTACATAATTATTAATGTTGAGATTACAAACCTGCATTTTAATAAGAATTACATACCTGCTTTTCAGTAGGAATTATACAAAATTTGTATAATTGTCTTAAAATCTCAAAAAATGGCACTACACAATGCTGGATAATTACAGCATTCAAAAATGACTGAATCACAGAGGTGGCCTCGTAGGACCATCACACTGATTTGTTGCTGTATGAATATCCTTTGGAACTCAAGAAGAGCTACCCGCACAAATTAACATAATAAAATTCTTTCAACCTTGAAAATCTAGGATTTTGAAGGTGTGATTAGCAATTCCTGTACAAGAAAGATACAGGGTTTTCATTGGGACATTTTCACTACATGAGTAGATCTCAACTAGTTAAAATATCCAGAATTCAAGCTTTTACCTTAGCTTGTATTAAATTAAGGTATACATTACATGTAATTTGAGACATGACTTGTAATTGTGTTGGATACTGAATGCCTAGAAATTTAAATTGTTGAAGTACTAGGATCAATTTCTCACATGAATCTGATCTTACCTTATAAAATGCACCAGCTTTGTTTATGCTAATTAATTCTAACAGTAATTGCATTCTGCAGCAAAGAGAATATATGACTAATTTAAACAAATTCTGCAGTATCACCAAATGTTAAGATGTGTATATCATCAGCATATGGTATAGTGACTATGTGATGATTGCTAATCATTCAATAGTTTTAATGCTATAAAACAATTTAGATGACATTGTCATAGTAGTAACTTACTAGATGCAGCCTCCATTTACTTGAACTAGCACTTGTAAAGCACAGTTAACCTGTGCTGTGCCCCCGGTATATTGCCTGCAGACCCACCTCTTAAAATACATCCTGTATTTGGGGATCTGTTTAGCCAAACCAGATTTTTCCTTTACTGAGGTCTGTATTATCTGTATTACATTTTAGTCTCAAGATATAACAGTAGCGTGACTGTGTAAGAGGAAATAATTTTATTGATTAATGTTTCTAGGCATGAGAAAAAACTCTGTTATATTAAGAAATAGTTCATGCTATAGAAGATTGAAAGAGATGGAAGAAACCCTTATTCAAATAGTTATTAACAGTGTTTGACTTATTGTCTAATGTATAACAGCTTTAAATGATATATAAAACTAGGAGAAAATGTGAATTGGGTGGGGGGAATGTAAATGTGGATTAGTTAGTAATGTATCAGAGTGAAAAAATTATAGCCTGATATGAACACAGCACTAGCTTTATCAAAATGGGGAGAGCTCATTAATTTAAGTGGTCAGGTGGAGATCAGTATATTCAGAGTACCTGTCAGACTGTTAAAATTTCTACAGAAGGTGATGAACAGATGCACTTAAGGTATATTGTGCTTTGATGCACTTAATGGAATGAGTAACATGTTCTCCGAAGTCACGTCAACATTAAATCAATATACAGCAGCAATCGTAAAGATCAGATATTTAATTTTCATATGTCTACCAATGTAGTTGCATGCAATCATAGCATTAAGTACTTATTTAAGGAAGCAAATGACTGAGAAATGTGTTCACCTTGTTTATTCATAAATTGTTTTATTTTATTTATTTATTTATTTACATTTGCTTAACTTGGTTAAATCCTCTAGGTAAAGCCCATTTTCAGAGGGGACCAAGAAGATAACTAAGGAGACATTTATCATTATAGTTTTGTACAAGAAGAACAGCTTTACATGTAGAGATACAAATATTGATATACAAAATTCAGCACTACATAACAAACAATAAACACAGAAAGAAATACATAAAATAAACAAATAAATAAAATAAAATAGCATAGAAATGTCAGTATACAAAAAAAAAAAAAAAAATATATATATATATATATATATATATATATATATATATTTGTAAGAGTGAGAAGTAGTAATAACACAGCAACAGTACTGGTAGTCATTTTCAGTCAATAGTTAAGAGAAACACTTTCAGCTACAATGCAAGTCAAATGGGTAAGAAGGAGGCAGAAGGATGGGAACATCTGGATAACAGTTTGTGAATATGTACAAGACTGGTTGTAGGAGTGTCAAATGAAAGGTGAATAAGATGAAATGGTGGCAGTAGGTTTGTTCACGGTATGGGAAAATGTACCTTTGTCAAAGGTAAATAGAGATTTTGGTTAGGTATATAAAGCTTTTTATTTCTGGATCTGTGAGTTCTTGTTGATTTGTGCCTGTATATTAGTGTTGAGAAAAGCATGGTTATGTTACCTAGAATGTATGATTGTAGAGTCCTCTATGTACTGTTTTGTTTGACTTTGTTAGTGTACAGATGTATGTTATTAGTATGAGTACTGAGCAGTACAGAGAGCTAAGGATCAAGTGCTGGGGTACATACCACTTTGGATTTGAAAATATCAGATAGGCAGATTTGCCACAAAACTTTTTTGGATTAAGCTTTTAGGTAGTTGGTGAACCAACCCACTTCTGATTTACAACAACCAATATTCTAAAATCTGTGAAAAAGAATGCCATGGTTTACAATATCAAAGGCTTTTCAGAAATCAAGAAGAAAGGCAATAGTAGTGCACCTTTTGTCAGTTTGTATAATGATATTATCAACTATTTTGTCTAAAATAGATTGGGCATTATGGGGGATGTGTCTTCTCCTCTATTAATATACTTATTGTAGGCAGTTAAGTAATGGCATTGACTATGAATGCAAAACCTTTCAAGTAGTTTTAAGAGTGAGCTGAGAAATGGGATTGGTCTATACTTTTCATTTTTTTTATTTATCTACTTTGAATTGTGGTATTACTTCCATATCTGTCCATAGTGTAAGAAAGTACCCGTCTCTAAAACCTTTAACAGTAGCATAAGTAAATATGCCCTGTCATTTGTCTGCTTTACAATGTATGTGTTTAATGGGATCAAGATGTTGTTAATCTGCTACAGTGAGAAATGTTATGTGGATTACTTGGTAACTGCTAAAATAATTGACAAAGTACATTCTGGAAACAGGTGCAATGAGCACTATATGACAGTTCTTCAGGGTAAGTTCCTGGGACTGATGGCCTTAATGCTGATGTAAACAAGGAATTTCAGAACACATTGGTGCACTGTTTAAAATGGTTCTTTGACTCATTTATTTGGGAAGATAATATCAATGACTCCTCTGTCATCTGTATGAATGTTGTTATCACTAAGTCAGGAAAAGACACCACCTAAGTTCAGAAGTTTTGACCAAAATCCCTAATGAATGCAGATATTAAATCAATTGCACATATTCTGGTAAAGTGTCTTCAGCCTATGCCATCAGAGGTAATAATGCTTTCTCAGGATGACTTTGTTAAGGATAGGTCAAGTGCTAACTGTATTAGAGTTTCAGTTACATATATGTACGGTCTTAAAAATGTTCTAGTGTAAAGTGTAACTTTGGTTCTTGACCTTATAAAGACCTTTGATACCACCAGTTGGTGAAATCTTTGGCTTGCTTTAAACTATAGGCAATTTCCAAAATGTTTTTATCAGGGCTATGCAAGCCTTATATTATAGGTCAAGCTAGGATTATGCTTAATGGCACAACCTTGAGTATTTTCACATGAAAAAGTTTCAGGCATAAGCCCCTTGTCTCCAGTCCTTTTCCTCTTGTCTACTGAACCTCTCTACAGCATATTGAATGCTAGAAAGGAGATCCAGGGATAGAGTTTGCATGAGGTACAGATTAGGGCTTTATATCTTGCAGATGACTCTACATCTTTTCCCAGGATCCTCAATAAAATGCCCCTAATCCAGTAAGGATGAGGCAGAATTTTGTTTAGGCATTTTGTGGCCTGAGGTTAAATCTTGCAAAGTCAAAGATAATTTCAGCCAGCAGAGTGCTCAGAAGATGAGAGAGGAGAATCTAAGTTTTGCAATAAGGTGAGCCTTAATACCATCTACTCATTTAGGGATCTCTCTTCAGCCTAACAATCTGACTATGCAAGAATTAAATTTTATACCAATTTGAGAGAAGGTTTTTATTTTGGTCAACTTTTAGAAGAGGTTGCACCTGTCTTTAACAGTCCTGCCAAATAATAAGTACATGATTAAGACTGCTAGGTTATCTTTTCAATATGCTTGTAATGCAGGCAGGACCAGATTAGGTAACCAGCTGGCTGCCACCCCATGGGCTTTTTGGTGCTTGGTGTCTGTATCTGAGTGTTGTATGTTAGAGTTTTCATGCTAGCTCATTTATTTGTAGTTCAGCATCAAATGGATGGTAACTGAGGTCCAAAATAGGAATGCATACCCTCCCTGGGCAATTGCTTAGTATAAAGTACATCAGCCCAAGCACTTAATAAATGGTATATTATTCAATGAACTTATAGGACACTTGTGATTCTACAAGTTGATGCTATTTATTAATTTTTGGGGGTTGAACTTCCTTATTTTGGAGCCATCCTGAACTGATGTGTGAATGTGTCCCTTTTAGAAACTTTGACAGGGCTACCAAAGGAATACTTTGGATAGATGACATCCTGTAACCTATAAATTGGAAAATATATGTTCTTATCCTGTAAATTTCTGCAAAATAGATGGAATATTCCAGCTAGCCATCATTGGAAATACTTGCGATTAGGATACACATTTATGAGGTTTAGTCCTAAAGAGACTATATAGGTTTTAGCAGTCCAAAGTACCTTAAAGTGGAATCCTGCTGCTAGAGGATTGGCATTGCAAGAATGGTGAAAGCTTAATTTTCAGAGTTTTGTTAGAACCAGCAGTTAAGGGAGACAATAGAGTGATGAGAAAACTTACAGAGTATATCGACCTGTTATTGAGGAGCAGGTGGTGGAGAAATAAAGGCAAATCATCCTAAACTTAAATCCAATGCATCACTGTGAGAAAGATATTTTCTTATGGTTATGAGGATACTGGGTTCCTTTGAAAAGCACTCATCTGAGTTTTTGGATGAGGTTACTATGTTTGGGATGTAGACAACAAATAGTTCATTTACTGGGTACATTTTGGGATACCCTTCAGCTAATGGTTTATAGATGTATTTAATGGAGTAATAAAGAAGTGTTTTATGTCAAATTGCTTTCCTCCCATCTTTTCCCCAGGTTTTTCTTACTCTTTACTTTCCTAATTGTGTGATGCAGTCCATTTTTCACATTTGGATATTGCAACTTTCTACTTTAATTCAACCCTATATAGCTTAGTACTGAGAGGTCTGTCGCTTGCAGAGACAAAGGTTCCTTGTTGCACTGGAACAAGAAATGGATACAGTTTTTCAGCCAACCAGATAGAGGGAAGGTTCTGCACAAGCTCTCATATTGATGAAAATGTGAAAAAGTTAATGGTTTTCTTCCAAATAATCCTTGTTAGGATATTTTGTTGTAGTATTATATGTTTGATGTGAGTTTTTGGAGATTGTGCTTTAAAAACATTTTCTTAATGTCACTAAAAGAGATTGGTTTGAGAATGAATTCAGGATGGCAGTAAGATAGTTGTTAGGTGGAATGCAGGGTTGCGAAAGTGGAAGAATTTGTGAATATTTCTATAATGGATTTCATGTAGCTGACAAATGTACTACTGGTTTCTAGGTTTGCTGTGAAGTTTAGAGGACTGTTTTTTTTTTTTTACTTTACCTAAGATTTTAAGTTACTCCCAAAGACTGTTAAGTTGTTTTTATTTTTGCACTGTAAATTAATGAATTTTCTATAGCTAATTGTAGGTATTATATTTCTGGCATCATTTACTTCTGAGTTATTAACATTTAGTATTTGAAAGTACATCCTTTTGGTGTTTATATGTTGTCCCACAGAGTTCCATGACTTAATTAGCTTATGGTGGGCAGTGTCAATTCATTTGAAGAATTTATTTTTTTATTCTGATTGCCCTCGTAATAGCAAAAGTCCTGTAGCACCAGTATAATATTGTAACATCCCCTCTCTGGGCCAGTAATCAAGGAGTTTGAATCCTCACTACTGACACTGGAGAGGGGCATTCACTTGTTACAAAATAGATACACACAGTATTTCCAGATGCAGCCCTTTGCATCAAACACAATTTCCCTTAAGAGCACACAGGGAATACACTCAGTCTGGGGTCAGGATTTCTATCTGTCTCCCTCTGGGTCCCCATTAAGACTTCCCACTGGCACAGTTATAGAGTTGAGTCCTCAGCCAAGTGTCCAAGTCAAGTCCTTCAGCACCCTCTCTGTGAAAGCAGTGCTTCATGTCCCTGATCCAAGCAGCTGACACACACACACACACACACACACACACGCACACACGCACACACACACACACACACACACACACACACACACACACACACACTCTGAGATTTGATTTTCATATACAAACACACACACACACACACACACACACACACACACACACACACACACACACACACACACACACACACACACACACACACAAACAAACACACACACACACACACACACACACCCCTAGGAAAGGTTGCCACAAATTTACTAGCTATTTCAGCTCAGACTATAAGGTAGTTATTGCCATCAGACACTCCAAAAGCCAGCTGCTCTAAATATCTTGCAAGGATGCCCAACTATACTGAATGAAATTAATATTAATACAAATGGTAGGCTTTGAACAATGTAGTTAGCCTTTCAGGAGTGGCCACAGTCACCAAATAGATATAAATACTCTCAAAGGTTACAATATTCTCAAAAGGACCATCCACAATGAAAAGTTTAAATATATTTTATTATAAATAATAAAAGAACATGAAAATACAGAATATCTATTTACAATAAACACCAGCATTTAAAAAATAACACAGATGAATAGATTCATGCAGATACAGAAAAACAGAACTAATCTCACTATATTTTTCTGACTGATCTAATGAATTTATTTTCCATGGTTCCACACTACCACTATTGTTAGACACTGAACCAGAATTTATCACATCTGTGTTACAACACATGACATAACATACATCTGGTCATCTGGTTTCTGGTTCCCATAATACCACCATTGCTAGAAACAGAACCACAATTTAGCACATATGTGTTACAATACACACAAATAGAGGTTTGCTGAGATATGTTATAGCATCTGGAGGCTATAAATCTGCAAAACACTTCCCCTTACTACAAGAGCCAATAAACCATTGTCTGGTGCAGACATTTCATCTCTGCCTACAGTCAGAACTTTAAGATGCAATCTTTATTGCCTAAATTAAGTAATTTAATTTCTTACTATTTTTCAAAGTTAACTGGACTTTGATTAACCCGTTCTCTTCCAGTATCCTCTGTTAAAACATATACATTTAATCAGTTATAATACAGTCAGGATTCACTGTTGGTACATTTTTATCACAAGCAGCTTTACAAATCCATTTTCAACACAAGCATCTGTATAAATCAGCTTGATATACAAATGACATATAATTCTTTACAGAATTTCAGATAATTGTGCTGGCATGTGCTAAACATCCACTGCCCTTCTTCTCCTGGCATAGCTGGCAATACCTCACCATCATCACAAATATCACTAAAAAGCTTTATGTCTTCATCTAAAGTATCTGTTGTAGTTTAGCACAGGTTGGTTGAACTTGGATATGTCTTGTTCTACTGTTTCTGTATCATCTGATATTTTGTTCCAATATCTAGCTGTGATCATTTTTGGTATGGTTAGAGGAGGACATTTCAACAAATGGTATAGACAGATCTGAAGTCACTGAAGTAATTTGTTTAAGTACTGATAATTATATAGATTTTATGTTTTTATTTTTTTTTAACAGACCCGACGTAATATATTGTAGGAGTTGAAACATTGGTTAGCTTGCATTGGATATAGTATTAACTGTGAAATTCCTAAGGTTTGACTGAAGTAGTCAGAGATATGTTCAGTTAATGTAAGGGATACTTAAATCCCCTCATAGTATGGGTTTGTCTGGGCATGTATTATGGAACCAGTTTAGAGCCTACAGAAGAGGATTTGTTGCATTATTTTGTTAGAAATAGAAACATCCTACAGATATTGTTTTATACCTAGCTATTCTGACTGATTAGAATGGAGTCAAGGTCACAAATGGGGTCTGTTGCTTGGAATGGAATATGGAAAAAATGGAGTTGTTAAGCATTATGAGAACATCTTCTGCTCTTTTATTTGTGTTGTCTTTTCCATAGATTGTCTAGCTGGAGTATGCAATTCTGAGTCAAATATAAGGGATTTTAGCCAGGTTTCTGAAATTGCTAATATGCAGGGATTGTATTAATGTAGGCAGACTTGGGATTGTGTGTATTTGATGTTTAACCTAATACCATTAAAGTGCCCTTGATTATCAGGGTAGGGCCACACAGTAGCACAGTGCATAGCATTGTCACCTCACAGCAAGAGGTTCTCCAGTTTGATTCTCAGCTGGGGTGCCTTCTGTGCAGAGTCTGCATGTCCTCCCTTTGTTTGTGTGGGTTTCCTCTAGGTGCTCCAGTTTCCTCTCACATTCCAAAGACATGCAGTAGGTGGTTTGTACACTCTACATTGAGTGTGTAGTGTGGAAAAACAACCATGGCAGGGCTATCGACTCAGCGGTGTAAACCTTGGCTCTAGACGATTGACACTGCTGAAGTGACATCTTGACCTCATGTTTAAAAATGGGGAATGGGATTGTGGATTGATGGATGGATTATCTGGGTGAAAGAGGGGTTAGGTGAGAGTGACAGTGTGCATTATAGTTGGACCCATATTAGTTTCACCATCTCCTGAGCACAGTTGTAATAGTGTGGTGATAAGTAGATGTAGTGGTCCATCTCTTTGTATCTTATGTGAGAGAGGTAAAGTTATAAATCTCATTTGTTTTTATTGGTGAGTAGTTAGAAAAAAATGTAGAGATTTTTGTAAAACATTTCCTATATTCCTGTGTTATTGCTGAGATTGTAGGAACAATTGTTGCAAGTACTTGAATCTTTAGGTATGTGAATTTAATAAAAAAAAAACAGCAGGTATGCCATTATTGGAATGGGCAGGAAGGTTAGAAAAGGTGTTATATATGTCAATAGCATACTATGTTTGTGTTGAAAAGTCTTCATTGAATCTCTGATTGAAAGAGGAGATTTTGGTTAGTACTTTGGTGGTAAGGGTATTTTAAGTTGGGGTGGTCATATTAGAAACTTGCTTGTGATTAATAAAGGTTCAGAGAGTAGTACTAGTAGTACTAGTTGTCTGGTAGTGAACGAAGCTGCAGGGTGTAGCACTGGTTATATTGTTTAGTGGTTATGAAGGTTCAAAAAGTATAATTGAGAGATTTGAATGGGGTCATTGTCTGTATGTGAGAAATATGAGGGACAAAAATAATGTTGCTAGTTTGGAGTTTGGAGATGAGGATGATTAAGTGTGTTGAGTAAGGTTTGGGACAAAAGTTGAAAGTTAGTGCTTTGGGGATTGTAGTTGGTTGTTATTGCCACATTAACTTGTTTTAATATTATGTTGCTGTGTTTTAATATACACACGCATATATCATTAGCTATATATATCTAGCTTATATATATATATATATATATATATATATATATATATATATATATATATATATATGTAGGTTTACTATCAAAAGTGTGAAAGGCAATTTACCATCATTCAGATGGTCGAGGGTAAAGGTGGAAAATTTGAAAATCCCAATTCCCGACTTGAAATCATGTCACTTCCAGAATGTCAAGACACAGCCTGCATTCATTGTTGTGAGCATTGCTGTTTACAATGGATTGCACTGTAGTGGGGATCGAGAAAATTACCCTTTTCCTCACTATAGTGCAATTTCAGAGTTGGAATATATAATTAGCAGGGCGTGTGGGAGGGTGCAGCATATTTATGGGCATATTTAAGAAATCAAAAAGGAAAAAGTGAATAACACCTTGCATAAACATATTAAGGGCAAGGTGAACCACTATTTCTTATTTACTATCCTGGATAAAGTAAATGGAGCCCTAGGGGTGGCCCATGGAATATCCTCGAGCAGCGTGAATTATGGTGGCAGATTTTTTTAAATGCCACTGTGCCATCAGGCTTAAATGAGATTATATCAATAAACAGTTTGTTAAAGATGAAGGTATATGAAAACTAATGTATACATTATTAGTAGGTTGGTGGGGATGTTTTTAAAGATGTAATAATTTTATATTTTAGCAGTGATGGTAACTTTAAATTACTTTAAATTGCAACATAGTAGCAAACAGATGATTATGTTAAATTGCTACATAGTAGTGCCTAGGAAGATTTTGTTTGGCTCGTGTGACTGAAGCAAAAGTATTTATACTGCTTTTAATGGAAGTTAATATTGTCTGATGAAGTCTGTGTACTTGTATGATGAAAGTGCTTACCTGTTTGTTTTAAAAATTAATAAACTTTGTTGGGAACCTTGCAAGTTTTTATTTAATTGTTTATTTCCGTTGGTCTGTCATAGTGTTATTGCAGGCTAAGAAGGAATACCAATTTCTCAATGTAGGGTTAACAGAGCAGTTGCAGAGGCAAAGAATAAAGCATCATAGAAACTCTACCACCTTTTGGAAAGTGACTCAGCAGATGGTACAAAGAAACTCTGTCAGCCTGTAATGCAGCAATAGATGAATAAAGAAGCTAGTCACCAGATGCCATTCACAAGGGATGCCAGCAACAACCTAGTCAGCAGTCCAGGGCACATCATGAAGGGAGAACCTGAAGATGCTTCTGAATGAATACAAAACCATACAACCTGTACTGCCATATGTCTAGACTATGCTGAGAATGAAAGGAGAACTCGCTCTAGAAAAAGCATGAAATGCGATAAGGAAAATGCAGTCAGGGAAAGCAACAGGCTCAGCTAAATTCACAGCACATGTGACAATGATGTTGGCTGCGATAGGAAGGAAATAGACCCTCAAGCTATTCATAGCAGTATGGAATGAGGCTTGTATCACAGATGACTAGAGAATAAGTACATAGTGGGTATTCAAACGTGCAGGCAATGCAGAGGAATCAAACACCTGCCACACTGTATAAAAGTACCAGAGTTGGCAACTAATTAAAACACAGTGTAGCAGAAAATAAGATGGGAGAAAAACAGTTCAGATTCAGATAAAGATGCAGTACAACTGACCTAATTTTTGCAGTGAGACAGACAGTGGAGAAGATGCAAGAGATGTGGAAAGAATCCAACTAGACTGACCTAGACTTAGAGAAAGCAAAGAAACAGATTTGGGCAGTTCTATAACTGTTCAAAGTCCTACAAATATTACTAGAATTAGTGCAGTGCATGTACAAGCATGCAATATGAAAAGTACAAACAACATCAAAACTCACACAGGGGAACACAGCGGACATGGGAGTGCACCTTAGCCCACTCCTGTTCATACTAGTGACAGACCCCAGCATCAAACAGGTCAGTGGGAACCATTCAACAAAGCTTCTCTATACACACAATGTGGCAATACAACCAGAGTCTGAACAGGAATATCAACAAATATCAGGGGGATAGAATGCAAAACATTAGGCACATGGGATAAAACCAAATGCAGGCAAGACAGAAGTCACCATAGCAAACAAGGGAAAACAGAAGAGACTGACAACTGAGATAGATGGGAAAGTAGTGGAACAGGTTAACAACTTCACATATCTGGGAAGGATGACTAAGGAGAAGGGATGTCTGAGTGAGGCACTGAAAGTTAGAACTGGAATGGCTGCAGCCAACTGGCACAGACTGTCAGAATTAGACAGCAATAGAAGGATACCAAAGAAGCTGAAAAGTAGGATGTACAAAATGGTGGTTCAACCTGCACTTCTGTATGGTACAGAAACCTTGTCAGTAAAGGCAGAGATAGTTGAGGAAATGTGAGGTAATATAGATGAGGTGTCTGAGATGAGTAGTAAGATGCACACTGAGCGACATCAGAAGGAATGAGGATACAGAAGCAGACGCCAAAGTAACCCCAATTACGGATATGGTCAAGGAGAAGAAATGACAATGGTTTGATCACATGTGCAGGAAAGCAGAAATTAAATTGTTAAAGCAGGTATGGGAAAAATGGAAAGAAGGCTAGATAAGCCAAGAAATTGAAGGATTGTGTGAGAGAATACCTGGGTGACTGCCAAAGAATGGAGGAGAATGGCTGTGAATTGAAAGAGGTGATGAAAGTTGCAACAAACTGACCCATGTAAAAATGGAGAAAAATGGTGTTGATGATGGTGATGATGATGATGATGATGACCGTTCTTAAGGTCCCAGTTACCCCTTCTTAATGTACTGCATGCTGGTAAGATTTCACTAAGCAGACAAATTGTAACAGCTTATTTGAAACTGCATGCTGGCAGTATTGCTAGTACATACAGAACACAGAAAGAATGCAGGAAGTTAAGTAAAAATGCACTGTATTTACTTATCATGAAATAAAACTTACACTGTTTAATGCCTACAGCAGGGATTAACATATCACAAAGTAATCAGAAGAATAATGGAATAACAGACAGAAACTTCACATTTTGTCTTCCTAGATTTAATGAAAGTTACAACACAAAAGACTTCTGGGATTATTAAAGCATGTTATGTTGAAATGTGGATTCTCTTGGTTATTTTGCTGCTATGGAAATTCAAAATCTTGAAAGACAATCTGTTTAAAATCTGATGTGAGGCTTTACAAAAATGGCATTCAGCTCATTTATGTAATACTGTTAAGACATTCTCTCTCAGAACTCATGATTACTGACAATGAAAATGTATCAATAGTTCAAATTAATATATATTTATCTGTTCGTCTGTGTATAGAAACTCCAAATCTGTCGTCTTCTGATGACTTGAGAATTTAACATCTGATTTCAAGTTTAATGACTGTTATTTCAAGATTTTGATCCTGCTATTTGGATTCATCTTTCCCTTCCTTCCCTTATAGTACCTAATAAAAATATATTTGGAAATGCATGTAGCTGTTGACTATGGTTTGATCGCATACATGGTTAGCTGTACTGATGTGTCAATAAACTTTAGATCAAGATTGATTTAAGCATTATCTATCATGGGGAAAGTTTTTTTTCTATTTTCCTTTTAAAAGATTCTGTATTTTGAAGTGCTAGAAAGTTACATTAATATTATGCAATTATTCACATGTTAAAAACAAACAAAAAGTGGCAATAGCATCCAGCATTTGCCTCTGGGGTTTGTCTGATCTTGTAGGGTGCCATACACGCAACAACCTTCCCTGTGTGTCATCACATACATCTCCACTGTGGTTTTTGCCATCTTTTATATATATTTTCCAGAAAACATACTCAAATTGTTTCTTATACTCAGAATACACACATGCTGGCAAAGGGATTTTCCCCATGCAAACATCCATAAACGGAAGCTGAAAGCCATCACACTTCTGACATTCCCATCTTAGAGTGGCTCTCAAAGTTCATTGTCTACACTACAAAGTTTTTTCTCATGTTTGATTACTCTCTAAGCTGTCCTTAGACACAACATGCATTAACAATGGCTGCATCTGTTCTGTATGCTGCTCAAAGGTTGTCGGTCTGTAATGCTAGTCTTCAGTAAAAGAACTGGTCAGTAGCCTTCCACATATATATAAATAATTGCTGGTTAGGTCACACATGCTAAGAACAGAAAAGAAAAGTGGAAACAGGTTCCACTGATTTTTTTATAGTGGAGGAATTAATTTCAAAAAGTAAGACTTAAATATGACTAAATGTTTTATGATGCTTTGGAACTGCGGTGGTGGTGCTGAGGTAGCGTTGTTGCATTACAGTAAGACGTTGTCCTGTTTGATTCTCAGTTAGAGCATCATCTGTGTGGAGACATGCATGAATGGGCGTATCTTCGTTGAAGGTTGTGCGTCAGGGCCGGCAACTCGGCACGTAAAAATCTACTGCCAATCATTAGCGGACCGGAGTTCCACTGTGGCGACCCCTAACTGGGAAAAGCCGAAAGACACAACAACAACAGCATTTTATGATGCTTTGCATACATCTAATTCCTCAACAAGGCCAGAAACCCGAGTTGATGTCACAAACTACAATCTAAATGAATATGTTTACAGTATCTTGACACATATATATTACTTTCCTGCCATGAACTATATGTGTCCCCTCACCAAGGAAATTTCCTGTGAGAAATGCATCATGGTTTCCACTCACCTGCACTGATACCTGGATTAGTGCCGATGTAGGTCCTGCACAATATACTTCCATTATAAATGCTAGTGTTTGAAGTAATTGAATAGCACAGCTGATATTACTTACTTGCTTTAGGTTCTTATATCCTGTCTACTCAGCTTGTACATTATTATTCATAAGTTGAACTAGAAGTCTATGACCATTTTCTAGAGTGGATATGCACCTGTGTCTTTGATTATAACACAACACTTTGCTTCAAAACATAGCCATGTATAGCAATATTCCCAGGGTGATAAACTTTAATTTTCCCTTTCATTCTTCCTGGATCAAATTCTGTGTTATACACTCTACTTTGATGTAATACATGATGGACAGGGATCCATGAGGACACTCATGATGCATCTTGGAATGCTATCTGTAGATGTGGTAGGTGTTTATCAGTACTCTTCCATTACTATTAAACAAATAATTCAAGCATGTGCTAAAGATAGAAATATATTACTCTTCAAGCTTATTGACACAAAGATAATGTCTTTGCAACTCCATACCTTTCCAGCAAACACTTCACCACATGTGTAATGACTGGGCACAAGGATCACTAATAACCACTAGTAGTTTCCAATAGGCATAGTTGGTGTAATGGTTAAGGACTTTGTCTCAATTGCACAAAATAAGAGGTTTGATCCTCACCTCTGACCTTTGCTTATGTAGAGTTTGCATGCTCTCCATGTGTATCTTTGGGGATCCTCCCATCTCTCAAAATCATGCTGGGTGTTTCTACCTCAAAACTCACCCAGGAACAGACTCTAGATACTGCGTATTGGAAGAAGAGTTGTATAGACCAACTGCTTATATCAGGATTTTGATCTTGCTATTTGGATTCATATCGCCCTTCCTTCCCTTTGACCTAGTGAAAATGTATTAGGAAATGCATATAGCTGTTGACTACAGTTAGATAGGAGAACATGGATGACAGGCGCTGAGCATCATGCAAGGACTAGCAACTCAGTGATGTAAAAATTGTCTATAAGTGATTTGGTCACATTGACTAGGTGGGGTCTATGTGCCCAGCAGTCCTGGAGTAAGATACTGTCTGACTAGTTTCCAGTTGCCCAGCTTGCATTAACAAGGATAACTCTGTTGAGAGCAAGTTGGATGTAAAACCAATAAACCTGCCAAACATGAGCAAACATGAACTAAAGATTGCTTTGCTTAACATAGGTTCACTAGCAGGACATAGTTTGGAAGTGGACAACATGATGATAGGGAGGATAGCAGTGCAGCAAAGCCACTTGGCTTGGGATCCAGAGTGTACTATTCAGTGGCTGGACATACTAGAAATGGTGTGGGATTTGTGGTGGAGAAGCTTCAGGAGACAGAGATGAATATCATTAGAATTAGTGGATGACTCATGGCAAACAGACTTCAGTGTAAAGTTGAGGCAGGATTCATGCTCTCAGCCTATGGCCCACAGCAGGGTTGTGATAGAGAGGAAAATAGTCAATAGCTGTTGCAGGACCTACTTGGTAAAGCGGAATAACATAAGTTGGTCCTAATAATGGGGGGGCCTGAATGCACATACCATAACAGACAGAACAGGATATGAGCATTGCCTGGGCCCACATCGGTAAGGCAACAGGGATAAAGAGGGAAAAGCCATTGTAGACTTTTATGTCAAATGACTTCATGGTTGCCAACGCATGGTGAAACAAGACAGATTGTCACAGGATCATATATAAGGTGGCCAAAATGCCACTCAGTCAGACTTCATCCTAGTAAGAAAAGGTGCTTGTGTAGAATTAGTGATTGCAGAATCATCACCAGTGAAATAGTCAGCCCACAGCATAAATCACTAGTTGCCATAACCGTTGCAAGCAGTGATCAGAGAGGGCTGTGAGGTTAATAGAGACTAGGTTGAAGATCTGGAAGTTGACTGGAGAGGACCTCTGGTTCAGCACCTAAGAGACCTCATTATGTTACACACACATATTTATGGAATTCTGCATTTTTTTCTGTGACCTTTGCACACACAGGCTACCACAGCTGTGCATTGTTACTGATCATTTCATGGGCAGCAGCAGCTGTCATCAGGATCAGCACATTGCATACTCTCTCAAGATGACTGATCACAGTAATGTAGTTTTAAACCTTTCCTGCCACAAACTATATCAAGCTCCAACACAGCAAGCCAGCATAGTGGACATGATAAATCAGCAAGACTTCATCACTGGTGCATGTGATCTCTGACTCTCCAAAACCTCCAAGAGTGGGTGATGTGCTCATGACTCTATCTCATCTCAAACTGCTACAGTCACCAGCCATTGTGCCCCCCCCCCCCCCAGCCACCTATGCAAGTGATGATGATTTTTGCCTTGTTTACCTCCCTAACTTGTATGGGTCCTGTTATATACTATGCATAGCATGACTAGTCTGTGTAGCACCATGCATAGCCTGGATGTGATAACATATGCATCAGTTTATTCTGTATTTTTTTTTTTGGTCATGCCCATAGCTGAGGACCAGAAGCTAACTTTTTTTGCCAGAGTTGCAATGTATTGCATCCATCTGTGCTCCAGCTGTGGTACTGCTCTTAATAAGTCTTTGTCAGCTGACTTCCATCCTGCTCTTCTACTGCTGGAACAACTGGTAGGGATAGTCCTGCCAAGACATTAACCTGCCACTCCAGCTGTTTGCACAGTGCCATGTTGTACATCACCGCATTCACAAGAAACATTTTCCTGAAGACTTCATGACTGTATTGCAGTATGCCTCCTGCTGTAGCTATGCAATGTAGGCATTCCCTGGTAGTCTGAGCACTTGATCTACCATATTACATACTTTGGCATGTGATGAACTATATGCCATTTTCTGCATGGCCTGGTGGTTATGAATGGGTTTATCAACCAGAGATCTAAGGCAAATCTGGCATCTCCTGCAACACACAACAAACGTCATGTTATATACAGCTGCTCCCAGTTTGTCTGGTGCTTGCATGTATAGAGCTACCCATCAAGCCTGAGTGCATACCTGCCAATGTAAGTCCTTCTGGGAAATCCTCTTTCTGAAAGCTTTAGTACAGATTGGACATGTGTAAGATTCTGAAATTATGGGAACTGCCAAAACTGCATGTAGACATTGTATTAATAAAATCATTAGTATTACCGACTAATAATGGAGTGGAAGCCTTTCCTGGTAATGTATCACACTGCTACTCAACCAGTTGAGGCTTGATGGCAATATGTGTGCAACTCTGTGAAATTTATAACTCCCAGGGCCTCAAAGAAATGGATGAGGTCATAAAGTATTCACATATGGTTGTTTCCACTGCAGTCCCTAATGACCCAAATATGCTACCCCGCATGCTTCAGCATAATGGTGAATTACTGGTTTAGGATTTACAAGCCCTTGGCCTGTGATAGTTCTAACATGTCTTCAATAGCTCATTGAGCATCCCCTGTAGGTAAGATGGATGAAGATATGCATACTTTAATAGCCACAGGAATTAGTATGCCATGCACCTGCCTCAGTTCCACTCACTGGTGGCAGTTTGACAGCGTCTCATACAGTCTCCCTCTCCACAAGGGAATGGTTCAAACTGTACTGGTCACTCATGTGGTGACATGTCAGGTGCTTTCTGTACCATCACTGTTGGCAACGATGGTTGTAACATGTGACAATGAGGGTAATACCTTTCACAGCAACAGCTGTTAACATGCTGCTGAACTATAGTGATTGCTAATGCAAACATTGCTCCCCTCATGTTCACCATGATTCTCAGTATAAAAAATGGTATACATCATGGTGCAACCTGCCTCTTTTATGCATTTAGGAACTGGTTCTCAGTTTTGGGTTTTGCACTTTGCAGACACCATGTAGCTCTTTTTCATGGAGTTCCCCTTTTACATGTCACTCTTCACTCACTGCCATGTGCCATATACCATACTGTTTTGAGTCTTGCATAATCATGTTGCCTGAGTGTCTGAATCACCATCACCCTAAACATTTTATGAGGAAGTCTGGGCCAGATCCATTAATGCTTACATTAAGTATACACACACGATCTGCATTCAGGAACATCCCTACCACATTTTTTGTGCTTTATCATCACTCAGAAAGATTACATTAAGTGTAAATGTAGTCTAGTCAATACTTTGTGGTAACCTTTATTAATCCATCTGGATATTTAAGGCTGCAAGAAAATCAGT
Source organism: Protopterus annectens (assembly GCF_019279795.1). Lineage (NCBI taxonomy): Eukaryota > Metazoa > Chordata > Ceratodontiformes > Protopteridae > Protopterus > Protopterus annectens. Next base: position 1,937,481,025 of record NC_056725.1, on the reverse strand, counting down.
AGGAAAACTAAAATTCGGAGGATGAAGATGAGAGTTATGCTTGTATTGTCTGTTCACTCAGAACAGTGTACACTTAGTGTAGGTGTTAATGGATCCCAGGGATGATTTATATTTCTCATTATTAAGCCCACATATTTGGTACTTGTCCTGTATTGCTTTATGAACTAAAACAAAACATCCTCTTTTTTTTGTCTATACCTGACTGAAAATAAGCCAAATGTTTAAGTCTACCCTCATAATCTAAACCTTCAAGATTAATTAACTTTGCAAACCTTCCTTTTATTCCTTCACATTTATGTTGGAAAGTTTTTCATATGACGGAGCCATAGACTTGTTACTATACTTAATGTAATCTTTCTGAGGGTAAAAGTAGCAGACTCCAAATCCAGCACCAGACAAGTGACAAGTGGAGTACCTCAGGGTTCAGTCCTGGGACCGCTCTTGTTTGGCATCTACTTCTCTGAAGTACAGGCCAACACTAAGGGACTCTGGCTAACAAAGTTCGCAGATGACTGCAAACTGGGAGCCATTACAGAATCCCCAAATGATGTGGATACTCTACAAAAGGGCCTTACAGAAACAGATGCTTAGTGCCAGAGCCATGAGCTCAAGCTCACTGCCAAGAAATGTATAGTTATCCACTTTGAGAAAAAACATGTACCCGTGAATTACCATATAGGTGGCAGTACACTAAACACCGACAGTGTGATAAGAGACTTAAGGGACACAGGTGGACAGTGGTCTCACCTTCGATAACCACATCGCCACAACAGTCAGGAAATCCTTCTATGTGGCACACCTCATCACTAAGTGCTTTTCATCCAGAAAAAAAGGAGGTCATTGTCCCACTGTACTCATCCCTCATTAGACCCATTATAGAATACAATGCCGCATTTGGTATGTACCTCTCAAGACATCTGCAACAACTGGAAAGGCTGCAGAAATACCTCACTAAAAGAATCACAGACCTAAAGCAGATGCCCTGTGCTGACCCCCTTAAAAAACTCCAGCTATACTCTGTCACATATTGTCTACTCAGAGGCGATCTCTGCTTAACATACAAAGCCATGTCAAACCCAGAGCTGTTGGACATGCTACACTTAAAGAAATCCCAGTCCCTCAGAGCCACATGCTCCAGGGATCTAAACCTTGTCATCACAATAAACAAAACATGCTGGAGGGATAGGTTCCTGACCCAGAGACTCCCCAGACTCTGGAATAGATTGCCCATACATGTCAAGCAGAGTGCCTCTTTGGCTCTCTTCAAAAGGAACCTTGACAATTGGATGGGAGAAAGGAAATTCACCCTGGGGATCACATCAGTTGCTCTGCTAGACAGGGGTCCAGGGAAGTAAATAGTGTGGTAAGAAATAGCCAGGGAATTGTTAATGCAAGTCTTGTATAGGCCCTAGGGCTGATAGCCTAGTACCAACCTATGAACCTATGAACCTATACTGATTTTTTATCTCATTTGATTAATACAAATTGTTGTCACTGCAATTTCCTTCCTAGGTTTTATAAATCTCTTTGCAAATCCAATACGTTTAACTGCCTATTGTACTGTTGCAGTCAGAATACTATCAGCATGATACACATACAGAAAATACAGCTTGAAAACTGTGCTACTTAAGGTTATAAGTTAAAACAATGGCTATGACAAGATTAAGAAAACAAGCTGCCGAAGACATAGTCATTCCTGGTTTTATTACATCTAAGCAAGTTTAGAGTAATGAAGGATAGGTTCAGGTTCACAAGCTTCTTGCCTTTTATAAGGCCAAGTGCCATAACTCCATACTGATGTTTTCTACTTACAACTAGCTAGCTAGTTAGCTAGATAGACAGCTACCTAGTTAGCTAAATAGACAGCTACCTAGTTAGCTAGATAGACAGAATACAATAATTTTAAAGGAGGTTAAGGAACAGCTTCTAATTGTAAGCTTATTCCATAATGTTGGAAAGCATTGTGTAATGTAGCTCTCACATTTTGATGTTACTAATATTTATTTTCAGGATTAATTTGCTTGATCTGGTGTTAGCTCTGATAGCAGTGTGTACTTGGTGCGCACATTCAAATAGAATTGGGTCAAACATTTCTTATAGACCAAGTAGCTATCACCAATACGTTACCTGCAAGAAACAGAAAGTAGCTGGCAGTTACTAGTAAGGAACCACTGCACCAATTTGAGCTGTTTCATGTGTGTTTTTAAAAGGCTACAGAACACATAACCAGATTCAATACTGGATCATATGATTAATCTCCTGGATGTGATAAGAAATGTCCCTTAGAAATATATGGGTTCCATGTTATGCATTTCTGACTTTGACCGATACATACTCAACAAAGTTCAAATTACTGTTTTCAACTATCCCTAGATATTTAATGATGTTTTTTATTTATTTTTTTATTTATTTTTTTTTTATAATTTGACTTTTTATTTTGTAAACATAATTTATATCCTTTATCCTCAATATTTTGATACTGCATTAATTTACATTAAATGTGGGGTTATTACTAACACACCAGCAATGCATGTTTGTAGTCTACCTTAGAGATCTTCAGTACTGTTCATAGAAGAAATAATATTACTGTGTTGGCCCCAGTGCAGGATCTTTTTCAAACACCACTGGGGTGGAGAGGTACCACCACCCTAATATGTTACATTGTATTGGTTAACCAATGTATTATCTTCTGATTAATGTTAAATGCATTTAATTCTTCTATTTTTCCATTATATGTCATAATAGCAAATGCTTCAGCAGGGGGGAAATAAGCAGTGTGCACTTCCAGTCCTTCATCAGCTGTAACTGCCTATTTAAAGAATGCCATGGTATTTGAAATGCTATAGATATATATATATATATATATATATATATATATATATATATATATATATATATATATATATATATATATATAGCTTAAACTAACCCTTACTGTGCTACACCTAACAGAATCAGGCACCCTGCTTCATTTAATAAGTGTTCCACAGGGGATCCTTCCTTTACATTATGCAGAATATCGGTTAGGCTAATAAGTTTAAGATTGCTTGGATCTGATGTGACCCATCTTCCCCCACACCTTGCGAACTGGTGGCATAGTTACCTGTCACATAGGTTATGAATACGTCCATATGTTAACATTTTGTTTTTAACATGAATGATACAGTGTTAATTAGTTTTTCGGTAAATCTGTATCTCCAGTCACCAGGTATGTTGTTTAGTTTTAAAGAACCTAAGTTTTTACTGTCACAAGCTTCTTGCAAAATCCAGAAGGATGTGTCTTTTTTACATACAACAGAGTCACTAAAGACTAGAATGTTTTGAGAGATGTCAGATCACACTGTCTACACAATGGACTTTAGAGTCTAGATGATATTTTTTATTATAGACCTCACTGCTGTTATGTGAATATGACTATGTATGTTTGACCTATTGTTTTTAGTGGGAACTCTGTGTAATATATTAATCATATAATGTTCTGGTTTTGCAGAGCTTATGGCTTCATGATGTACAGGTGACACTTCCACAGGTATATTCTTCCAAATCTCTGCATATACAGGGGTAGGTGTGCATATATGCCTACAGAGTAGGGGCTACTGTTAAGAGTTAAGTTACTGTACTCTAGATATACTTATATTTCTTATAGGTATTTAACATCTTAGTGATAAGCAGTATATTTTCTGTTAGTATAGTTTTAAAGTAAGATACTTCCTTTAAACAAATAAATAAATAAAAATCAGAGAAACATGTATTACTAGTTAGACTCTAGTTTTGTACTTCCCAGTCCAAATCTAGCTTTGTAATTAGTTTTCTTTTTTATACAAACCGAAGAGTGGATACAAGCACAGCGCATTCTGGGATTTGTTGCTTCATATGAAAGTAACCAAATGTGACAGCATTAATGTACAAATATAGACACATAGTATAAAAAAAAAAACAGTCCCACAGATGAGCCACAGATCTATTTGGCTGCTACAGATGCAGAAGCACTAAGCCATATTCCCCAGCCATATTCTCAGCCATATTCCCCAGCCTTTATCCGCAACATTCTGCTACAGCTATAAATTATGAAACAAACCACAATGAATCTCTGCAACTTTACTAGTCAAGTTGCATGTAGGGCAGTTTTATTTACTGCTTTTTACTGTCTTTTTCAATAGCCCAGCTGGCATTCTACAATTATTTCTGAGGTAAAAGTTCAGTAATGTTGACATTTTAAAAATACTGCCTTGCTGGAGCACTTTACAAAATGATATCTGTAGGCAGTGTATAAAGTAATATTTTGATCTTGCTACTTATGCAGTATCAGTCTCTGTGGTACAGAGTGATATTCTATGCTGTCATTTATGTTGCTTTGCCGTTATGTTATTCGTGGAATGGAACATGCCTCCTGAGCAATCTAGCAAAAGCATGGTCTGCCTTTGTGTGAGATTTTCTATGTTTATCAGTGAATGCAGTCTGTTTCTTGAAATACAGCTTGTATTTTCTCTATTGCCTTCAGGATAGTTATGAAGTGATACATGCTTTTATTTTGGATTTCTGGATTCTTTGTGGTATGCATGTGGGAGTGAATGTGATGAATGTGACAAGCATTCCATACACCAAGGAAACAATGACATCTGGGTTGTGGCTCTCTGAATAGACAACACACAAGACAGATAAATAGCTGTGTGTTCTGGGATAAACGCATCCTGCCTTCTTGTATCTATGTCTTCTTAGCTGGGTAAAGCATCCCTCCTTATTAACATTTCTGTTGTGATATAATGCACATCATAGCAGTAGCAATCTCATATGTCTTAGTTTAAGTGTGTCTCTGGACTCTCCATTACTCTCTGTTCATTCTCACTTAATTCATAAAACATATGCCCATAAGCAGAAGTAGGTTTTATCACATATAGCTAACTATTCTTTCATAATTAATTTTTCATACTCTACTGCAGAAAATCAAGGCCCTTTACTTTGTGTCGGTGTCTCTTAAACGTGCTGTAGAAATGTTATTTAAGTTATTAGGCATAAAAGTGCATGCACAAAATCTGAAAAAAAATATGGTTGCATTTTTGGACAATGTAAACTAAAACTCAGTACTTCTTTCTGAAAATAACATTGAAAACTGGTGAATTTAGTAGATCCAGGGCTGCAGAATGTTATGTGTCTTTTATAGTACACAGCCCGCAGCATAAATGACAGTTGCAAAATAGCACAGTGACAGAAAGGAGAGAGGCAAGGGAACATCTTCAAGGTCTACGTAGGAAAACCTGCACAAGGAAAAAGTCAATGAAAGGAAGGTAACAACTTAGCCTGCAGGTGTGTCAGTTAAAGCAAAACACAGTTTTGTGAGCTAATACTCCTGATGAGGGTGGGGAGCATTGTTGTTATTATGAATGCTTCAGTTTATACTGATATCATGGAAAATGTGCTGAAGAATATGTATTTGTAATAGATTAGTAAGTCAAATGCAAACATATATAAAAATATCACTTATAAAATTAATGTCAAATCAAATTAGCAGTGAGTTATAGTATTTCTTTTAAGCACCTACACCCATGATACTTGTATTTCAACATTTACTGAAGATGCATAAAAATAGATCTCAGCTCCCATGAGGCATACAGTGAGAAACTGAGCTATTTTCCATTAATTTAAACAGTGTATTTCAGCCATTGCTGTCTTTTCTACCCAATTACATTATCAAAGATGGTAGGGATTTTGGTTTTATGGACTAAATGGATAAAGCTGTGAGTATGATCCAGCTGACCTGAATTAAGTTATTGGCTTGGGCACTAGGAGGGCTGGATGTGGAATTGTGAGAAAATCAGTTAATTCATCCTTGGGCAGGGATATGGCTAGACCTACTGTAGTGTTCCTAGCTGGGATATAGTAGGACCTTATAGGGTTGTCATGGCTGTATGCTGCAAATAAACCAGGAGGCCCATATACAGGCATGCTTCCTCCAAGGCAGCAGTGATATGCAACCCCTGACTGCTGCAGGACTGGGATTATGCAGTGGTAGTATAGGGCACCCAGGTGCATGGCAGACTGACCTCCTCTGTACTGCCAGACCCTTACCTCCAAGGAATGAATCAGCCAATTGGCCTACTGACTTGTCAGACATTGAACTGGTTATAGATCCATAAGCTGTCATGTGAATGAATGAACCTGTCTCTTGGCCCAGAGGAAAACAGTGTCTGACTGGGTGAAGGTAGGGAAGTATAGGACTCACAGGATCAATCAGTTGGTAGTAAAAAAGGATGGTAGAGATTTGTTTAAAATAATTAGTGATTTTAAAGGAAGACCCCAGGGTGAGGGCTGGTATGTCACATTTACGGAATCCTTATCCTCAGACCGATAGTAGTGGGATAATTCTTGGATGGCTTTTCACACAATGGAAGTATGAGAGCAATAAAATCAAAAATGTGGATGGCATTTTGGAATTAGAGCCTAGCTGGGCTTTGAAACTTGCTAACCTGAAATGCATGTCCTATTACTTGGTTGGTGGGATGGGTAGGGGTGCAGTCAGAGATGGAATGCATCTGTTGCTTTTAAACCATTAAAACAGGAAGTAAAAACTTGGGTAATTCTTATGCAAGAAATCATACTTTACTTGGGATTCTACATATTCAGACATTAGAAGGAAACTCATTGGCATTGACATAGTAAATTGGCCTTATAAGGAATAAATGCAACCTAAAGAAAATAAGGCATAAACAGAAAACAGTAATATTACTAACCCAGAGGACTATAAGGAAAAAAATACTGGTACAAATTCAATAAAGCTAAGACAGTAATTTTTTACATGTGCACGTTGTGACACGATGCAAACATGAGCTCAGCGAGTTTTAGCTTCAGTAAACTCTATAGAGGCACACAATCACGTGCACTCACACGCAATAATGGAAACTTTTGTGGAATGCAGATTGCAGCATAAGTAGCTGAAATTTATGCTAATGAAGCAACACAACATGGTAGAGCAATTCAACAACCTTCAACAGAACTGTGTAGACTCCATGTCCGTGTTGGTAGCATACGCATATATTTTCCACATACAGAAGTCTACACAGAATCAAGGGCATGTAAAACCCCAGAAATATGGACACAATGGCCATAAAAAGTAATAACACACATATAATGGCCGGTATATACACTGTGAATGTTTAAAAACATGAGTGGATGTCAAAATAGTTTATACTTAAAATATTTTTTAACTACATGTTGCTTGCTGCAAAATGGTTTAAATATGAATAACAGAAACATCACTGAAAACAGAGGTAGAATGCAGTGTCACAACAGGTATAATAATACCCTGCCCTATGTCTTTAAAGTAGTGTTCCTGTGCTATTGCCCAGCTGACATGGCTACTGACTGTGTAGTTTCCAGGCTTTTGGCATGGATATTATGCAAATGAGTGCAACAATCAGTGGATTTGTTGAGTCACAAAAAAGTGGAAGAGTGTGTGCGGGGCTGTCCACTTTGTGTAAGGTCTTGAAGGCTGTTTATGTTTCCTATGGATGTCGATGGCATCAGCGGGGTGTGTCAGGTAACTGTTGTTTTTTGGGGTGTAATGCATGTGCTTGCTCAGTGCACTGCTTTGCTCTAATGATTATGGCGATGCATACCTTGTATGTGTAACCAGACCACCCAAGTGTCAGACATGAGTTAGACATACAAAACTAGAAACCGGATGCAGTCAATCAATATTGCTGAGCACTGCTGGACATCGAGCAAACATGTTAAGTAGGCTGCAGTCTGCTCATATTCTCCAGTTATTGGACTGTACACTACTACTCCTTATGTTGCAGTGTGTTAGGGATTGGAGTGGAGTGCAGATGGTCCTGGGTTCAGGTACAGGCTATGGCAACATTTCCTCATACTATTTTGACATTGCAGCTTATAGAAATGAAGTTTAATTAGCATTAATCACTGTTTTCCGTATGTTTTATGACAAATTGGATGAAAATAAAAAAAACTTTACATGCCTTACCTTAGTTATTCCCAGCTGTGCTCTGCTGAATCCCAGTATGCATAGCGCACTACTGCGCACTGAAGTAGGACCTTTAAAATCACATTAATTATATCCTAAGTAGGTGAATGCCATCTTAATTAGCTAATCCCACATGGTGGACTTACCCAAGAAATGTATAAAGTATGCATACAGCCAACATTCTGATTTTCCCTTGATACTTCAAGACCATTGGAGTAGAGACGTGGAAATTTTAACTGACACAATGCTAGAGGCTGCTGCAGCTATTCTGCATCTGCATATGCTAGAGGCTGAAGCCAGTGCTGTTGGTGCTGCTGACAATAGGCCTAGGCTGAGAAGGAGAAAAGTGTTCAAGCCCAGGGTAAACTTCCAAGTGCTACATGAGCTGGAGATTGTAGAGTGCTATACGGTGAACAGGGACATATTGCATGAACTTTCTGAGCTCTGCTGCCCTCTACTGAGAGTGAGAGCTAACTGAGGGAAACCCATCCCAGTGGAAAATAAAGTATGTGTTGCCCTTAGGATATTATCTACAGGTACTTTTCAAAGACCAACAGGGGACATGAAGGGGTGTCATAGACATCAGCATCTGGGATATTCCAAAGTTCCTGGATGTTATGCTTCTACATGCCAGTGAGCACATATCATTTCCCCTTATCCCTAAGGAGAGGGCCAGCAATATGCGATGGTTCTACCATGTAACACAGTACCCTGAAGTACAGGGTGCAATAGATTGCACTCATGTACACATCAAGGCACCACCTGGTGAGCAGTGTAGAATCTGCATTAACCGCAAGGGATAACGATCTATCAACCACCAAGTCATTTGCAATGCCCAGGGGATTATCTTAAATGTGTATGCTGGCAACCCTGGCTGTTTTAATGACTCCCATATCTGGCACACATCACAGCTGTACCAGATATTTGCTAGGGGGGACATCCCACAGGGCCATTTACTGGGGGATGCTGGCTACATCCTGGAACCGTGGATGATGACACCCATCAGAAATGCACACACACCCATGGAAGAATGCCATAATGAGGCAGAGACATACACGAACTAAGAACATCATAGAGGATGTGTTTGGGCTTCTGAAGACACGTTTCCAGTGCCTAGATATATCTGGAGGAGACTTGCAGTGTACTCCACCCACATGTGCACAAATATTTACAGTATGTGCTATGCTGCACAATCTGATCCTGCAGAAACAACTGCAGCAGGATCAGCAAGGGGAAAGGACATACATCCCCCCACCAGTGCCTAAGTCACCACAGTCACAGTAGGACTCAGAGGAGGAATCCCCAGCTGCTATCCCCATGGGCAGATGCTCAGTATGTCCTTGCTTTGGCTAAAAGACAATGCATAACACATTCACTGACACCTAGTGACCTAGGGACTAATGCATCTATCCTATTCACATACATACATTAATAATTATGTCAGGCAACCCACACTGCCTGTGCCTATCCATGAATTGGCTGTGTACTGCTTGCATCAGACAGAGTCAGCCCTGAACTACAGTTGTGTCAACCACTGCATTTGCAAGGTAAGTCCTTAACATATACTGTAGTCTTGTGGAGTATTATGACATCTTTTGTATCTATGAACTTGGTACAGAAAGTAAATAGTGGTGTATTTGAACAGAAAACTGTGTCATGTGACTACTGACACGATTTTATTAGTATATGTCCATTTGTAAGTAGTAGGCCTCATCATGCTTCCTAACCTCTTAGAGCAAGAATTCTGGACAAAACAATAAATAGAAGTGGGATAAAGGCCCAAAATAGGGACAATTTTAAAATATTGCCCTTACAAATTGAGAAAGTTGATAGAATAACAGGTTTTGTATCAGCCTGCATTTTCTGAAGGATATCAAGTCTGAAACTCAGATGTCTAACCTTATTTTCTAACTTCAATCTTTAATGATCATAGGATCATAGGAAGTTACTAGGCTATTGACCCTGAGGCCCTTATAAGCCTAGCCAAGCATTTAGCTCATGTTCTGACAAGTCAGCACCCAATTTCCCTGTCAAGCAGGGACACAGGTGGAATCCCAGGGGTGCATTTTTTGTTCCCCATCCAGTTACCCAGAATGCACTTAAAAAGGGTTAATGAGGTACTCTGCTTGACATGGAGAGGGAGTCTATTCCATAGAAGGGTGAGTCTCTGGGACACAAATCTGAACTGCCAACAAGTCCTATTGATGTCACAGACCAGGTTAAGCTCATAAGTGTGGGTTACTCGAGTGTAGCTTGACTTGCAGATATTTAGCAGTCCCATCAAGGTGAGTTCTAAGATTGCTTTGTATGCCAGACAAAAGTCACTTCTAAGGAGTCTGTATGAGACTGAATGGAGGAACAGGGCCATTAGCCTATCTGTGTAGGACTCTTCTGGTAAGGAACCTCTGTGGTTTCTCCAGCTGCTGCATGTGCTTTGTGAGGTACATGCCAAAAGGGGCATTGCACTCAATAATGGGTCTTATAAGGGAAGAGCACAGGGATGTGATGATCTCCTTGTCCTTGGATGGGATACTGTTACTAATGAGGTGGGCCATGTAACAAGCTTTCTGTACAATGGGGGCAATATGGTGGTCAAAAGTCAGTTTGCTATCAACCTGGGTGCCCAAGTCCCTCACAACTGATTGTATGCTTAGGACCTTGTTATTTATGTGATACTTTTGTGGGACATCACTCTTCCCAAAGGCATTCAGTTTGAGGCCATGTTTCTGGCAGCAGTCATTTGTTTGGGTGAGGCCTTCTTGGAGGATGTCCATATCACTAGGGGAATTTATGGCAGTGCCCAGCTTGTAGTCATCTGCAGATGTGGTCAGCCATAGCCCACTGGTTTTGGCCTGCACCTAAGAAAAGTATATCCCAAGCAACAGAGGCTCCAAGACTGATCCCTGGGGTGCACCGCTCATTATGGGTCTACTACTTGAGGTGGCTTTCCCTATTTTGACTAGGTGGGTTCTATCAGTGAGTCAGTTTGCTACACATCTGGTAACATACAGATTGATGCCAAGTTGAGAGAGTTTTCTATTATACCTGAGTGGGAAATAATATCAAAGATTTTAGCCAGGTCAAGGTAGGTGGTGCCCACCATCATCCACCCCCTTATTCATGGCTTTGGTGACTGTGTCAAAGAAGTTGACCAAGTTTAACAGGCATGACGTCCCCTTGACGAAATCAAACTGTGGGATCGATTGTGTGTTTGGAGGTTGCCAATGTCCTTGTTAATGAGGTCCATGATAATCTGCTCCATGGCCTTGCAAATTAGGCTAGTTAGGCCGATGGGTTTATAATTTCCTGGATCGGTGGGTGCTGCACCTTTCTGCAAAGGGATGACAGTGGCTGTCTTCCTCTCAGTTGGGATGAAGCGGGTACTCAGGTTTTAGTTGAATAGGGTGCCTAGTGGTGCTGCAAGTTTCTGCCTGAGTTCATGTAGGTTGCAGCCTGGGATGTTATCAGGTCCCATGGAGGCTGTATTTTTTGCCTTTGAGATGACAGTGATGACTTGCTCCCTAGAGAATAGGGGAAGGGAGCAGGTGCTGAGGATATCCTGATTTACTGATAGGGGGACAGAGGGGTGAAGTTTTCACTGAACCTGTCTGCCAGCAGGTTAGCTATATCTGTGGCATTTGTGTATGTGGTGTCCTTGACCACCAGTTCTGAGGAGATCTGAGAGCTTCCTTTGAGATTGCGGACATATGTGAAGATTGTGATTGTTCTCTCTTTAGTAGATGTGGCCAGTTTGGACTCAGTTTGCTTTGGAGGATTTCACTAGCCCTCTATTTCCTTGTTCAGGCTAAGGAAAGATTGCTTCCAGTTAGTCACCTGCACCTTCTTAGTCTTAGACAGCAATTGTTTTTCCTTTTATTATAGAGTTTACTTATTGCAGATGTCCACCAGACAGTTTTATTCTTCCTTGAGGAGGAGGATTTTGTCCTGTGAGAATTCCTAATTTCATGCAGCTATATAAATGCTCATATAGTACTAGCAGAGGAGAAAGGCCTCTACCAACACAAGATGGCTGCCAGAAACACAGAGGGCAAACACAAGATGGCTGCCAGAAACACAGAAGGCAAAAAAAAAAAAAAAAAACAGGTCTGGATACAGCAAACTTGTATCCAGACTATGCTATAAAATGTAAGGGTTAAGAACATAGTAAAACTCACAAAAAAGCACAATATTAACCACAATTTCCAGATGAAAACAGAACTCACAGTATGAAAAAATACAGTTAAATGGTAATGAAATGCTGTAAAATGCAGTTAAACAGTAATAAATTGTAGTAAAAAGCAATGAAATACAGCTAAACAGTAATGGAATGCAGTTAATCAGTAAATTGCTTTAAAACAGTGCAAATATGTTAAATTAGTTCAAATTCACAACAGTAAAAAACATTTCCAATAAAGCAGCAATTCAGTAGAATGCTGTCATCAATTTAATAAGGCTACCGTCAAGCAGTAACAAATGCAGCAAGCTACAGACAAGCAGTAACAAATGCGGAAAACTAAATGTAGTCGAACACCTAATCACAAGCAACAAAATGAAGTAGGAAGAGGCATACTTTTTTTAAGTAGAAACTGAGGATACAGAAGCTAATTCAAGGTTAAGAAGCTAAAGGGGTGGGCCTTCACAACTGATCACACTGTACTCAGTAGAATGAGATTATACAATGAGTGGGCCTTCACAACTGATCTCGCTGTATTCAGTAGAATCAGCTGATGCAATGGGATTGGGAGTTGTGCCCAATATCAGATTTGTATTAGAGATGAGCAACTCAAAAGCCACTAAGCTTTAAGACAACAACAGTTGGGCAGGTGGGTGGGGATACAAAATCAAAACAGAGGTAAGGATTGAATTAACTAATCCTAAAAAAAACAGTTGCACAGTTTAAACAGATATGCAGCAAATATTGTTTTAGTTAATCAGAAGTGCAGAAAACACCTGAAAATAAGTGTCACAGCAGTTTTTTGCAAAAGAGCAGAGCAAGGGCAGAAGGCCTAACTTACTGCAGCTTTGAGTAAACAAGTATAAACTGGTTTAAACACTGGCTTTTTAAGGCAGAGAAACAGGAACCAGCCAAATTATCCAGCCAAAAAACTGATCCCTTTAGCAGTAACTCTAGCCAGATCAGACCAAACTAAAACCCCCTCCCAAGAAGAAACAGCTAAATCTCTCTAGACAAATGATTAACTGTACTACAAACTCCAAAGGTCACAAACAGTGCTACATTCAACTCTATGCTAGTATTTTTCAGGTGCAGCAACAAGTAAAATTAACAGAACAAATAGATAAACAAAAAGGAGACAAAGATCAGAACAGAGGTAAGGACTGAATTCACTAAGCCTAAAAAAGAGTTGCACAGTTTAAACAGATATGTAAAAATATATATTTTAGTTAATCAGAAGTGCAGAAAACAGTTGGAAATGAGCACTTGTCTTTTGTTTTACTACTAATTTGCCAGAAACCTACAATATTATGAAAAACAGACCAAAATATGAGGTCAAAATCTGGACATTCTGTGAAAATCTCTACTGTTGACAGGTATGGGCCTCTTGCATGAAACCTTCATACAGTCCTACTGCAGCAGATCACTAGTACATCATTTAAGACAGAAGTTAGAAAGTGAGGCTACACATTGCTATTTCTGACTTCAGACTCGTCTGCATCCTAACAGTGGATGTGGTTTGTTTCCCCATCCCCCAAAACTGGGGTGTTCCCTTGTAAATGGAATAACAGTAACTCATCTATGCTGCCTACAAAGACACTGTAAATGGTTATTTGTCACAATTATTATCCCCCTCATTTCCAGGAGAATAATGTAGACTTGATCATACATCGCATGTATAAGGTAACTCATATATAAAAGTGTACATTGTTATTCAGATGGTTGTATGATGAATGATTCCTGCTCTGGCAAGACACATCTGTCGTTAAAAGGACTAAGACAGCCATCCTGTTTGATGGAGCTGTAATGCTGTTGGGGGTTTGAATCCTGATATAGGTAGAGGTTTTGGAAGTATGCTAGCAATAGGCTATGTTTTATAGGTTGTCACTCTGTGTCACATACTGTTATCAACTATGTATTGTCTTAATTCCGCATATGCACAATGCATTGGATATATAATACCTTTTTGAAAAAGCTTAGGTGGTTTGCACAGAGTGCAGCAGTACAGAAACAGTGAAAGAAGAAATAGAATTTCTGCCTGACTGCCAACCACACACACCAGATAGATTCAGTCAATGATGTTACTAATCATGAAATCCCAGCCTGGATTAGGGATAGGAGTGGGTTGCAGTAGCAGGTACATACATACACACACACACATATATATGGGTCTATTTCACTTCGCCAAAATTCCATTTCATTGACATTCATTTCACTGAGACCAAATCACCTAAGGTTCACAACACTGACAACTCATTTCACTGAAATGTGTGTGTGTGTGTATATATATATATATATATATATATATATATATATATATATATATGTGTGTGTGTGTGTGTGTGTGTGTGTGTGTGTGTAAATGAAAGTGGAAGTGTGTATCCCACATTGAGTTCACAAATGGCATGGTTTTGCAGTGCTTTGATGCTTGCACAGCAACCCAGCCAAGGCAGGTCACCAGCATGTTGTGCTTCATGTAGCCTACTGATGTACTCTGATCTGTAGTATGTAAACTTAGATAGGTAGGGATTCTAATCAGGTCACCAACCTGTTGTCCCCCAGAAGACCTGCTGATGTTATCTACCATAGGGTTTCCTGCAGTCATATTAGACTTAGACTAGTGCTGTGGCATGTGTGTTAAGCATTTTGATCTCTAGTTTATAAACTCACATAGGTAGGGGTTCTATACTCAATGCAGTCAACTGTGTTTATATGTGTGTGAGCTGCTGGTGTATGTTACACAGAGCATTTTACAGCAACTTAAGGGATGCTGTTCTTTTGTGTTCCACAGACACTGCTGATGTTATCTGCTATATCAGATTACTATATATATATATATATATATATATATATATATATATATATATATATATATCAGGACATGGTCACACATTAGCCTATCAAATGTGTAGATGTCATCTCATCCCATATAAGACAGACAACAGTGACATTACTGTTATTGCATGTACAAACATCATGACATCTGTTTGCAATGCTGATGTACAAGTTGACACATCAGATCACATAGGATCACATGGGCTATGGTTATTGCAGATGATATTGTGGTCTGTACTGAAAGTAGGTTACAGGTGTATGAGACCATGGTGAGGTGGAGATATGGTTTCCAGAGAAGAGGAATGGAGATCAGCAGGAATAAAACAGATTATATATGTGTGACTGAGTGGGAGAATACAGGAATGGTTAGAATGCAGGGAGTACATTTGGGAAAGGCACAGTATGTGAAATATTCTGGGCCAACACTTCCGAGCAATGGTTAATGTGGAAGACCGGTGCAGAAGAGAGAGTATGCATGGTGGAGTGTGTGAAGAGTGTCAGGAGTGATCTTTGACAGACGAGCACAAAGAACACTGATATGGAGGGTCTAAAAGATCGTAGTGAGACCAGCTATGTCATAAGGGTCATAGATATTGCCATTGACAAAAAGTCAGGAGTCAACAGTTGTTGGCAGAGTAACAGATGTTGTGGTCTGCATTATGTTGGACAAGGATGGACTGGATCATTATTCATATATTACAGTGTCAGCTCAGGTTGTATGATTTGGAGATGAGAGTGGTGGGGTTGTGTTGGTTTGGGCATTTGCTGAGGAGTGATGCTGATGAATCCTACACTAAAGCACTGTAGGAGCACATTCACTCATGCATGAATCGTGCCATCTCATATAGAACCAAGATGCTCTCCTCTAAAAAAAGGAAGTCAATCTGGTGGTCCCCTGTCATAAACAAACTATACAACAGAAGGAAGAAACTGTTGTAGAAAAGAGGAAAATCCCAGAATGCAAAAAACTCCCTTACCAGCCTCAGTAACAAGCTGAGATCCCTCCCAAATCCTCCAAAGCTAGTTATGAAAATAAAATTGCCAAATATTCCAAAGACAACTACAAGGCGTTCTATAGCTATGTCAAGAATCTAAATGGCAATGCTCAGATCTGCTGTAAGCTACAACAGAATGGCATTAAATATACTGATCCCAAGGACATTGCCAATATCCTGGCAGATCGATTCAGTGAGAACTTCACCCCCCCTCACCCCCTAAAGGGCCCATCTCAATACTGAAAGATTGCCATATTCTGGTAATCATGGCCACATAGGTAAAAACTGCACTCTCCAAAGCTAAGAATACAGCATCCATGGGACCAAATGACATTGCGGGCTGTGTACTACATGAGCTACAAAATGAACTGGCACTTCACCTACGTGTCATGTTTAATCATAGCCTCACCTCAGGCTTCATGCCCACTGAGTGGCGCACAGCTACACTTATCCCACTCCACAAGGGGGTATCCACCTTGAATCCTGGGAACTACCACCTGGTCAGTCTGACAAGCCTGATCTGCAAGGCCATGGAATGTATTATGGAACTTACAAACAAAGACATTGGCAACCTTCGGACACTGGACCCCACCCAGTTTGGGTTTCTGAAGGGGTGATCATGTCTCCTGAACCTGATTGACTTCTTCAAATCAGTCTCCAGAACCATGGACAAAGGTAAGGCGGTCCACACAGTCTATCTGGACCTCGCCAAGGCCTTCGACACCATCCCCCACTCTGGAATCATAGATAAACTTACTAAGCTGGGCATAAATCCCTACATCACTCAATGGGTTGTGAACTGACTTACTGACAGAACCCACACTGTAAAAGTAGCTGACTCAAATCCAGCTCCAGACAAGTGACAAGTGGAGTACCTCAGGGTTCAGTCCTGGGACCACACTTGTTTGGCATATACTTCTCTGAAGTACAGGCCAACACTAAAGGACTCTGGCTAACAAAGTTCACAGATGACTGCAAACTGGGAGCCGTTATTGAATCCCCAAATAATGTGGATATTCTACAAAAGGGCCTTGCAGAAACAGATGCTTGGTGCCAGAGCCATGGGCTCAAGCTCAATGCCAAGAAATGTATAGTTATCCCCTTTGGGAAAAAACATGTACCCATGAATTATTACATAGGTGGCAGTACACTAAACACCAAAAGTGTGATAAGAGACTTAGGGACACAGGTGGACAATTGTCTCACCTTCAATAACCACATCACCACAACAGTCAGGAATTCCTTCTATGTGGCACACCTTATCACTTAGGACTTTTCATCCAGAAAAAAGGAGGTCTTTGTCCCACTGTACTCATCCCTCATTAGACCCATTATAGAACACAACACCCTGTTTGGTATGTACCTCTCAAGACATCTGCAACAACTGAAAAGACCGCAGAAATACCTCACTAAAAGAATCACAGGCCTAAAGCAGATGCCTTATGCCGACCGACTAAAAAAACTCCAGCTATACTCTGTCACATATCGTCTACTCAGAGGCGATCTCTGCTTAACATACAAGGCCATGTCAAACCCAGAACTGTTGGACATGCTACACTTAAAGAAATTCCAATCCATCAGAGCCACACACTCCAGGGACCTAAACCTTGTCATCACAATGAACAAAACATGCTGGAGGGATAGGTTTCAAACCGAGAGACTCCCCATACTCTTGAATAGACTCCCCAATACATGTCAAGCAAAGCGCCTCCTTGGCCCTCTTCAAAAGGAACCTTGATGATTGAATGGGAGATATGAAATTTACCCTGGGGATCACGTCAGTCAGCCTGCTAGACAGGGGTTCAGGGAAGTAAATATTGTGGGAAGAAATAGCCAGGGAATTGTTATGGCTAGGCTTGTAAGCTAGGGCCGACAGCCTAGTACCAACCTATAAACCTATGACCCTATGGTTATATTGGAGGATGGATGCTAAGGATGGAGCTGCCAGGTAAGAGAGAACAGGAAGGCCTACAATAAGGTGTATGGATGTTTTGACAGAAGATATATACAGGTGGTTGGTGTGACAGAGCAAGATACAGAGGATGTTTAGACATGGAAGCAAGCAGAACATCTGCTGTGGTGAGCCCTAATGGTACTGTCCAAAAGAAAAAAAATGGGTAGAAGAAGATGACATCTCTGTTTGTAGAAACTCCATCTGTGCACTTGTGGCATGAGTGTACAGTAGGAGTTTTTAATTGACGGTTACTGTGTCTGAAATCAGTTTTGGCTTTAATGGTGTTTCTTTGTATTACCTGCTCTGGATTGTGCAAAGAGGCTGTAACACTTTGCCCTCATACATGCAGAAACATCAATACACTTGCTTTCAAATACTATTGGCTGCTGCTATGTAGCAGAGCAGATCTGGCTGTCAGAACCTCTGTTGCATAACAGGCAGCAATGTATCCTCTTACCTATCAATAACAGAGGTGTTGATCCACCTTATGAAGGACATCATAATGTACACCCCATAGATTAGTCATCTGAAAATGACTGTCAAATCACATATATACCTCTGGTTTGCATTTTCTATGCAGATACCAGGTTCTTTTCTGCCATTATCAACTATCACTTCCCCTCTGATTCCCCTGCTAGCATAGCTGACATGATGCCTCCTGTGCACTGGATAGCCTTTATCCCCTACATCACTGAATTACAAATTTTATCAGATCCACATATAGTAGGGATCTGGAGTAAGTGCTCTCTAGCTTTCAGATGGATAAAGCTAGAAAGGTTGTCTACTCACTTACCTCGACTCCTACTCATAAAATGCACCCAACACAAACCATTATGTGCAGTGGTACTCCACAAACCAACATAAACAGCAGATACATCCTAAACACAATCAGGTTACAAGCAGACAATACACATCAGACATATCATCACCACTGCCTCACCACAGAAGTGCTCAAGACAATAGGCATGTATCCCAAAGGTTCTCATAATAGTTGATTGTATAGTGGGATGTACAGCTGCACCACTCAAAAGCTTAAACAAGGATGTGTAGTGTCAGTTGTGTGACAGACATACTCGTCATAGCACACATGCAATCAAGTCTTTCAACAACAGGTCCCACTCTTATTCCAGCAAACCTTGTCTTGGTATACACAACCTGAGATGTGACTATATGAGATATATACACACAGACATGATTGAGCTAAAAATGGGTCCCTGCCAGGTATGTCCATCTGTTTTAGCAGCATTATATCCTTGCCTAGGATGATACACTATGAAGTTTCTGGTGTCATAGTACAATGATACATTACCTGCTAGTGTGGGATGACATGGTGGATAGAGCACATTGCTTTGCCAGACATAGGCCACTCGACTGCACCATAATCCCCTTATTAGGCAAGGTCACAATAGCAGACTAACCAATGTGAAAATGAACACCTCCAACAAAGTGCGGACCATGCTGGTAAACTCAAGGAATCCACATCTGAATCCTCACTCTCTGTAAGCACTCTTAGCAGTGAAGATTGTTGATTTCTGTATAGGCACAGAAACCTGGTTCAAGGCAGCTGTATTTGCTTTGTCCTTGCAAGGGTACAGTGCCTTCCAAATCTCCACACAGCAAATGGAGATTGTGTGTACTACAGGAAGTCTTGTAAATATTTACATTGAAGAGTAGTATGCCTCAACACTGTTTAGAGAAGATAATTATTGTGATGCCCCACCACTGGTCCAGTAATCAAGGACCTTCAAGCCTCACCACTGGCACTAGTGAAGGATGTACATTGGGAGGATGACAAGTTACACACACACAGTATTTCCATATGCAGCTCTCTGCATCAAGAGCAAATTCTCTTAAGAGCACACAGAGACCACAGTCAGTCTGCGGCTGGTTTCTCCCTCTTTCTCCAGATCCCAGTAAGACTCCCCACTGGCACAGCTCAGCTATAGAGTTAATATCTCACCTGAGTGAGCAAGCCAAGACCTCCAGCACCCTCTCTGTCCAACCAGTGCTTTGTGTCCCTCAACAAGTAGCTGACACACACAGACTCTTTGAGGTTTGATTTATACACACACACACACACACACACACACACACACACACACACACACACACATGGGAAAGGCTGGCACAGGTTTACTAGCTATGCCCCCTTCGGCCCAGACTATAGGGTAGTTATCCTTGCCACAAGCCAACTCCTTATCAGCTACTTTAAGGCTCACAAGCCATCTCCTTATCAGCTACTTTAAGGCTCTTAACAAAGGGTGTCCAATCTTACTGTGCAATGTTACTGTTAAAACAAATGGTAGTTTGACCAAGAGCAAGGGTATTAGGAGTGGCCTACACAGTGTCACCAAATAAATATGCAAATACTCTCAGAACTTAAATATCCATACCCCCTGGATTAAATCCCCCTGGATTAAATGATGTGGTATCTATTTATAGTATACTGAAACTAAGAAGGTATGATAGATAGTTTAATAATATTATTTTTTATTGAAACTGCTTTGTTTTTTGTTTTTATTATTTATGAGGCATGGTTCTTTAAGTTAATTGCTAATGTGTGGGTATTTAAATTGTGGTCATATGACTGTTTGAATTTGTTCTGAGGAAGGCTTGCATTGTTCTTGCCAAAAGCGCTTAACTACTATATTAATAAAATCCTGTTTTGAGTGAACTTTTTTCGCACCTTCGGTGAATTTAAGTTGGTGTTTTTTGTGATAGAAGTTGTTGTTTTTATGGCTGAAGAAAGTTCACAAACAGATGTACAAACTGTATCCCGTGCAGAATTAAATGCACTACAAATGTTAGTTAACAATTCAACTTTGCTTATTCAGCAGTTAACCGAGCACCTGCAAACTAAAACTGTGACTGATTTGCAGCGGGTTACATCTGATACTCAATTAGAACCTGTTCCATCAATATATGATGGTTTTCCTCCAGGTCAGGAGCAGTTTCATCAACTAGCCGCTAATGCCAATGAAGGGAACAGTGGAATTATAGTCTCGAATTCTGTGGATGATACAGCAGCCATAAGTGGGCCTTTACTTGACCGTTGGCTTTATCAGGGAATGGATAGTTCTACAGTAAGCCAGGTACCAGTTCCGGCTACTGAAAGCAATTTGGACACATATAAAAATCCTTTGGCCCAATATCGTAAGTCACACCATGAGAATGTCTGTTTTCGTGAGTGCCTCAAATGCAAACAGGTACCTAAGGGTTTGCATTGTTTGAGGTTCCTGACTGGTCTGCAGGAAAACTCACAACTACATGCAGACCTTTTGCAGTTATTTGATAAAAATGAGTGTGAACTTATGGAACAATTGGTGAAGTATAATAATAAGGAAACGGAACAAAAATGTATCAATATTAAAAAGTTGGATGAGACCATTATTAAAGATAACATCTTTCACTAGTTTAAGTGTCAGTATGATATAATATTCTCTGACATTGATGCTATGTGTCAAGGGATTATCCAAAGGAAGAATAGCAAACTGGAGGGAGACTGGCTTGACTACTTGAATGGCAGGGCTTATCCGAAGCCACCTGGTGGCCAGCAGTGATTGGTTTCATCCTCAGATCCATTAAATAATGAAGACCTGTGCGAAGTGGATCTTATTTCTAGCCAACTGCCCCCTTTGGAGTTTAATCCAGTGTTGAGATTGGAGAGGATCTGGAACAGGAACGGGAATATGAACAGGATGGGCAATCAGACTTTCAACAACCATATGAAAACATTTCCGAATTCGAATTAGCAGAATCGGCTGAATTGGTAGGTGCGACTAGTACCTTAAATATTGTACAGAATTGTACTGGAGACTTCAAGGTTTATAACAATAGTTGTTACAACATTACCCAGGAACATGCCAACTTACTCAGCAAAGGTATGACATTTGTTTCCACTAAGAAAGCTAATCTTCCTAGACTATTAATACAGCTTAAGCTTTATACGAGGAAGTTGAATCTCTCACTTTTATTCAATGAATCTGTACCTTCTGTTAATAATGGTTTGAGAATACCTAGTATTTTCAACCCAGACATTCACCCTACATTGAAAAAATTGAGGAGTTTTGTGAACTTGACTTAAGGTTAGCACTATCATATTCAGGTGTATGTAACACATCCAATTTATCCAAGAATGAACAAAAACTGATGGAAGATATAAAACAAACTGGGTCCTTAAGATATTTTACAACCCAATAAACGTGGTGGATTAATTATAATGGACCAAACCGATTACAATCAGAAAATGATGGAACTGTTGTATGATGAAACTTATACAGAAGCATCAGTTAATGAGGTTAACATATCTTATTGTAATATAGATTATTTTTGAATGATATACTAACCCGAGGTAAATTGTCACCTCAGGAATCAATTTTTTAAGTAATAATGAACCAAAGCTACCCACTATACTTGGCGTGCCTAAGTTATATAAGGATATTTACCATCCACCATTTCGACCTATCATTGATGGCACTTATTCTAAAACTTATTTTATTGCCAAATTTATTGATAAACAACTAAAGAGGTACTTGGACAGTGTTCAACATATATGTCGAGATTCCTGGGATTTTTTAAGTCAATGTAGTCAACTGGGAACTGTTGATAATAGCTTTTTAGTGACAGTAGATGTAAAGGATCATCCGCTGTGGCGACCCCTAACCGGGAAAAGCCGGAAGAAGAAGAAGAAGTGACAGTAGATGTAAAGGATCTTTTTACATGTATCTCACTTAATATAGGGTACAGTGGTTCACAGAGTATTCTACTGACCATGCCCATGTGTAGCAGGATCATATTAATACCTTGTCACATATGATGGAAATGGTATTAAGTAATAATTTTATCTACTATGAAGGTCAGTATTTTAAACAGCTAATAGGGGTAGCTATGGGGTCCCCGTGTGGCCCCCTATATAGGTTCATAGGTTCATAGGTTCATACTAGGCTATCTGCCCGAGGGCATTTACAAGCCTAGCCCATCGTTTTGTGGCTTAGGCCACCCCTTTAGTATGGGGAACTATACCCATTATTTTTCTCTGCCTCTGTCGAGCAGTGACACTGAGGTAATCCCTGGGGTATATCTGCGATCTCCCATCCATTGGTCAAGATTTCTCTTGAACAAGGCCAGCGAGGTGCTCTGCCTCACATGTACCGGGATTTTGTTCCACAGCATAGGGAGTCTTTGGGTGATGAATCTATCGCTCCAGCACGATCTATTAATAGGCGTGACAAGGTTTAAGTCTCCGCCCTTGTGGCTCTGATGGATCTAGATTTTTGAGGTGAAGCATATTCATCAAATCTGGGTTTGACATGGCCTTGTATGTTAGGCAAAGGTCACCTCTGAGCAGCGGTGGCGACTGAATAGAGCTGGAGTTCTTTCAGTCGGGCAGCATAGGACAGATTTTTGAGACCCTTTATCCTTTTGGTGAGGAACTTTGTGGCCTCTCCAGCTGCTGCAAGTGTCGGGTCAGATACATTCCGAATGGGGCATTGTACTCAATCATTGGTCTGATGAGTGATGAGTAAAGGGAGACTATGACCTCCCTTGATCTAGATGAGAATCCCTTCATGATAAGGTGGGCAATGTAGAAGGTCTTCCTAACTACTTTAGCTACATGGGTGTCGAATGACAGACTACTATCAACCTGGGTCCCCAGGTCCCTGATAACTTCTTCTGTGCTCAGTGGATTGCCACCTATTTGGTAGCTAGGGGTAACCTTGTTTTTCCCGAAGGGTATGACTATGCATTTTTGGCATTTAACTTTAGGCCGTGGCTCTGGCACCAGTTATCCGCTTCTGTGAGACCCTTCTGAAGGATATCTGTGTCAGATGTGTTTTCTACTATGGCCCAGTTTGCAGTCATCTGCAAACTTTGTCAGCCATAACCCTCCTGTGTTTGCTTGTACTGGAAAAGTAGATGCCAAACAAGAGTGGGCCCAGGACTGAGCCCTGTGGGACACCACTTGTGACAGGCTTTGAGTCTGACATGGCGCCAGCAGCTCTGACCCTGTGGGTTCTGTCACTCAGCCAGTTTGCAACCCATCTTGTGATGTATGGGTTGACATTTAAGCTGATGAGTTTTTCAATGATACCCGAATGGGGTATTGTATCGAAGGCCTTAGCCAGATCGAGGTAGGCTGTATGGACTGCCTTTCCTCATCAATGGCTTTGGTGACTGTTTCAAAAGTCAACCAAGTTTAAAGGGCATGATCTGCCTTTGACAAAGCCAAACTGGGTTGGATCCAAAGTCTGCAAATTCCCTATGTCTTTATTTATGAGGTCCATTATGATCCTCTCCATGGCTTTGCAGATAAGGCTTGTCAAGCTAATGGGCCGGTAATTTCCAGGGTCGGTGGAGGCACCGCCTTTGTGAAGTGGTACCACAGTTGCAGTGCGCCACTCCTGGGCACGTATCCAGAGGTAAGACTTTGATTAAACAGCTGTCCTAGCTGTGGGTTTAATTCCTCATTGAGTTCATGGAGCACACAGCCGGGGACACCAGCAGGTCCCAGGGATGCTGTGTTTTTTGCTTTGGAGAGAGCAGTCCGCACTTGGGCGCTGGAGATGTTTGGGGGCTGCAATCGCTTGGTATAGATATCTCTCCTTTGGGGAGGGGAGAAGTTTGCACTGAACCTGTCAGCCAGTATGTTGGCAATGTCTGTAGGATCAGTAATCTTCACATCATTTTGAACTAGCTCTGAGCATATCTGGGAGTTTCCTCCCAGGTTTCTAACATAGCTAAAGAAGGCCTTATGATTGTCTTTGAGTCTTTAGCTATTTTTCTCTCGAAATTTGCTTTGGATGATTTTATGAGAGCTCTTAGTTTTTTACTTATAGTGATCAAGGGTGTCTTACCTTTTAAGGATTTTGCTCTATCTTGTAGTAGCTTCCTCCTTTGTTGTAGAGTTTGTTTATGGCTGGGGTCCACCAGACTGGATGCTTGCCTTTGGTACAAAGAGTCTTTGTTTTGCTTGGGATTGCCTTATCCATGCAGTCCTGCAGGTGCTGGTAGAAGGCATTTGTAAGTGATTCAGCGGCTTGAGTACTGTTTTCCCGCTCGGGGCCTTAAAGGAGACCACACTAGTCTTTAGAAGTGTGAAGTCGGCTTTTGAGAAGTTCTTTACTGTGGTCTTTTTTATTTCAGGTGGGGGTGGGATGAGGACCTCCAGCGAGATTAGTTTGTGGTCTGATCTCACCAGTGAGGGGTACACCTCCGGTGTTGAACATTGTGCTCCCATGTTCGTGATGATGAGATCAAGTATGTTATCTCATGTAGTTATGCTGATGTGTGAACTGTATTATTTATTTCCTTGTGAACTTTTTAAGACTGTAAATTTTATGCCCGTTTTTTAGATGATTTGTTTTTTGTATGGGCCGGATCAATTGCTGATATTCATGTGTTTTTAGAGTTTATGAATAATTGTACTTCCTTTCTGCATTTTACATGTCATATACGTACTATATCTATTCCTTATTTGGATGCAATGTTAATGAAGACTATAACAGGGTTAAAAGCTGGCATTTAGGGGCAAATGGTGAGAGCGGCAAAAATGGTTACTGATTTATATGGATTCTTGGAGGAATGCCACTTCATCGGTAATATGTTTTGAAATAGGGAGTACCCAAAATGGTTAATTGAGGAGATTAAACATGAGGTTTTTAGAAAAAGACTCTCAGGGGAATATCGCCCCTTATTAACAGCTTCTATTATGTGTGGATTAGAGGGCATAAATGGTTTAAGCAATATGGCCCCATGTAATTTTGCACTGGGAAATGTGAATTTGGTTAACAGAGAACACTTGATAGGTTCTAATGCTTTGGATGTACAAAATAGTGCACATAATTTTTTCATTTTTACACATAGTATGGATAGTACATGCATTACAAATATTATGTGTAAAAATTGGGATATGATAAGACATGATAATTTATTAGTTAACAAACTTGGTATGAATCCTAAGTTTGTTTTTAGACGTGGCAGTAATTTAAAGGACTGGTGTGATGGTGTATCTCATCAGCAGGTAGATGCAGTGCACAGGATGCAAAAATGTAATATGTGTTCTCAATGCCCATATATTAGGAGTGTGAATATGTGAATATTGGGACTAAAATATTTATATACCTGGATGGTATTCATGTCAGACACAAGGTGTGGCATATGCTGCTAAGTGCTGCCTTTGTACAACATATTATATAGGGAAAACAGAGCGAAAGCTCAAACAACGTATATATGAACATACCAATGAAATTTGGATAGGAAAAAATGCTAGTGCGGTGACTAAGCATATAAAAGAATATCCTGTACATAAATTCAAGTTTGTGGTCTTACAACAACTGCGGATTAACCCTAGGGGAGGTCCATGGAAGTTATTATTAGAGCAACCTGAATTATTGTGGATATTGTACTTAAATGCATCCATACCCCCTAGATTAAATTATGTGGTATGTATTTCTAGTATACTGAAACTAAGAAGGTATGATAGATAGTTTTAATAATATTATTTTTTATTGAAACTGTTTTAATTGTTTTTTGTTTTTATTATTTATGAGGCATGGTTCTTTAAGTTAATTGCTAATGTGTGGGTATTTAAAGTGTGATCATATGACTGTTTGAATTTTTTCTGAGAAAGGCTTGCATTTTTCTTGCTGAAAGCACTTATCTACTACATTAATAAAATCCTGTTTTGAGTGAACTTTTTTCGTGCCTTTGGTGAATTTAAGAGTACACTGCTTTGCCAGACATAGGCCACTCGACTGCACCATAATCCCTTTATTAGGCAAGGTTACAACAGCAGACTAATCAATGTGAAAATGAACACCTCCAAGAAAGTGTGGACCATGCTGGTAAACTCCAGGAGTCCACATCTGAATCCTCGCTCTCTGTAAGCACTCTTAGCAGTGAATATTGTTGATGTCTGTGCAGGCACAGAAACCTGGTTCAAGGCAGCTGTATTTACTTTGCCCTTGCAGTTGTACAGTGCCTTCCAAACCTCCACACAACAAATGGAGGTTGTGTTCATCACAGGAAGTCTTGTAAATATTTACATTGAAGAGTAGTATGCCTCAACACTGTTTAGAGAAGATAACTATTGTGATGCCCCACCACTGGCCCAGTAATCAAGGACCCTCAAGCCTCACCACTCACACCAGTGAGGGATGTACATTGGGAGGATGACAAGTTACACACACAGTATTTCCATATGCAGCTCTCTGTATAAAGGGCAAATTCTCTTAAGAGCATACAGAGACCACAGTCAGTATGGGGCTGCTTTCACCCTCTTTCTCCAGATTCCCAGTAAGACTCCTCACTGGCACAGCTATAGAATTAACATGTCATCTGAGTGAGCAAGCCAAGACCTCCAGCATGCTTTCTGTCCAACCAGTGCTTTGTGTTCCTGCCCAAGTAGCTGACACACACACACACACACACACACACACACACACTATTTGAAGTTTGATTTATACACACACACACACACACACACACACACACACACACACACACACACACACACACACACACACACACACACACACACACACACACACACACACACACACACACACACACACACACACGGGAAAGGTTGGCATAGGTTTACTAGCTATGCTTCCTTCTGCCCAGACTATAAGGTAGTTATCCCTGCCACAAGCCAACTCCTTATCAGCTACTTTATGGCCCTTAAAAAAGGGTGGCCAATCTTACTGTGCAATGTTACTGTTAATAAAAATGGTAGTTTGACCAAGAGCAAGGGTATTAGGAGTGGCCTACACAGTGTCACCAAATAAATATGCAAGTATTCTCAGAACTTAAATATCTCTAGACATATCGGTCACAATGAAATATTTAAATATATTTAATAATAAATAATAAAAGAACAAGATAATGCTCAGAATATATTTACAGTAACAGAAGAGTTCAAAATCAAAGGAAATATTTAAAACAACATTATAGGACAATCTCAAATAAAGAAAGAAAAACATCTAAATTAAGCTTTGCTATATTCCTGACTATATCTAAGATAATTACTATAACATAGAAACTTACTCAGAGCAAGGCAAGTGTGGTGAATGGTTCTTGTCAGGTCCGAGGCAGAATACAGAATGCCCAGTCTCTCTGAGAGTTCTTAAATTAATATCTCAAATATTACTGCCGGGATAGCTTGCAGAATGACATCATTTCTTGTCATCTGACTCAATCCCAGTTAAACTCCCCCACTGCTGGTAGCTAGCAGTATTTAAAATCCACCCATGAAAATACATAGATAAGGGCTTTTCCTCATATCTTTGCAGATCTTGGAAGTCGTAAAACAATAAATCACTTCCAAGACAATACAGAAAATGTCTCAGCACATACATTGTGTCTGTTGTTGCACTGAAACTGAAAGATAGCATCTTTTTTATGGCCCAGCCATAAAGTAATTTAATTTCAGCTATTTTTCTGATGTTTTGCAAGTTAACATCCTGTATTCCAGTTTCACATGTTAAAATATATACATTTAAACAGTTATAATAGTGTATGTAGATTTCTGCTCTATTCCAGTACGGTACATTGTGGACACACTTTAAGCAATTTTCAAAAAACCTTTTCAACACACACTTCTGTACCAGCAGTTTGATATACATCTGACACACAGTTCTAATACATTTGTAACATAAGTATCTTATATGAATCATGTTGATATTCACAAATGACATATAATTATTTACAAAATTCCAGATAGCTGTCCTGGCAGTATCTCCCTTTGCTACACTTCTATATAAATCATGTTAATATTCACAAATGACAAATAATTATTTATAAAATGACAGCTAGCTGTACTGACAGCACATCCTTTGTCACACCTATATGGAGTTATTCTATGCCCAACCTACTGTGGATAGGAAACTCCTTCCTGTTATCGCCAGTAATAGGTGACCACCCATAAATACAGAAGTTCACATAGCCTATATATTGCTACATGGGACAATTAAAGTAGAGCAAAACAACCCAGTCTTGGGTGAATGGAATTATACATCCATTGAGTGGGATAATTATAGGACAACAAACTCACCTGCACAATATTACCTGGAGTTTGTGAACTGAAATGCCATGGAAGACGTAGTGCACCACACCACAAGGTTACCTCATATTCCAGACCTGTACCTCAACAACATGAGTGAACAATGTAATGGCAAACATGTAATGCCTGCACTGTTAATCCAACCATAAGGTGCTATGTTTTGAAATATATATAGATACTGAGTCCCCAAAGGTGGAGTCAGGTTCACAGTCATCATCCAAGGAAAACACACACTCCTATGGGGTGGTCTAAACTTCTTCCAAAACACAGTATGCACAAACGTCATTGACAGCTATATCACTTTACTCCCTGATGCCTGTCTACACCTCTACACAAATGTATGCACACAGCTGTGCCTGATTGGCTCAAACAAGGATCCTCCAGAAAACACAAACCGTACTGGTGTATGTCTGTCATAGCTACATTACACAGTAAGTGAAAGAAGCTGCTGTTTACAATTACAGCATTGAGAAACCAGGGGTGGAAGGCCACACCCCTCAGCATAAACATGCAAATAAGACAACCTCAAAAATCCACACAGAACAACCATGGTATGACTTTACAGAATGACATATCCAGGGATAACCAGGGGGCCTTTCTTCATGTACATCTGCAAAATGATATAACTCATATGTATTTGGATAAAATTGTGTATGGAAGCACACACACTGACATAGTGTAACTTCCAAAATTGCTAGCAGACATGTTTGGCTAAAAAGTGCCCTCCCCCCCCCGCCACCACCACACCTACTACAAACCATGTATGCAACATCTCCTCTGAGCTGTGATATCTACAATGATAAATTTATCACTGCCCTCTGCAAGATGAGGAGCACAGTCACCATGGGACCAAATGTCATTCTTACCTGTGTGCTTCATGTTCCTCAACAGTGAGCTACTCCCCTAGGCATCATATTCAGTCAGGGTCTAAATACTGCTGTTGTCCACAGTGAATGGAATACAGTGACCATTTTACAACCACATAAGGCATGATTGGCAAAATACAAGTGTAATTATAGAACCTTAACTTTTTGCAACCTCTGCCGTAAGGCAATGGATATAATTTGCATGCATCTCAGACACAGGGAAATAGGTTACCTCTAAACACTAGATGTGTTCCAGTTAGGCGTCTTCAAGGGTATCTTCTGGCTGTAAAACTCAGTGGGAAACTAACCAAGGTAAATATCAAATCCTATGTTATCAGTTAGTTTGCAAACTCATGTTTGACTGTATGTCTCAGAAGTCCTGAACAAAGCAATAGGTCTGTGGCACTGATGACTGGTGACAAAGTCATGGGTGTTACATAAACTGCACAGGAATGAATCAGCATACCCTGTGTTAATAATAAATATACCTGCTTATTATTAAATAAGTGTGAGTACAGTATTCCCCACATCTGTATTGATAGACATTGGTATACATGTCACCTGCAACCTGGGTTTACTGTGGGTAGGTAGACAGTCTACATCCTTCATCTAATTCACAGCAGTATGCCTCAATAACAATATATTTAAGCAATCCCCTAAGCCCATCCCTCATCGGACATAGCAATGGATACAACCCTCCCCTTGATATGTATTTTACCAGACACCTGCAGCAACTTGACAGACCTGAGACATGTCTGAGTAATAAAACATCATAGAGTCTCCTACATGTGTCAGCTGTGGGCAGACTGATGTAGCTGACACAGTGTGCAGTATCATATAGATAGATTTGAGGTGGATTATGTATGTCTTACAGGGCAATCTGTGGCCAAAATGGGCTGACAATGCTGCACATGTGTAAATAATATGGGATACCAGTTACCTGTTCCAGGGACCTCAATGTACACTATGACATACATGGGACATGCTATACAGACAGATACATCTCTCTATACATCTAGGGTGGCGCAGTGGTGCAGCGGTTAATGTTGTCGCCTCACACCAAGAGGTTCTCTGGTTCGATTCTCAGCTGGGGTGCTTTCTGTGTGGAGTTTGCATGTTCTCCCTGTGTTCGCGTGGGTTTCCTCCAGGTACTCCGGTTTCCTCCCAAATTCCAAAGACATGCATCTGGAGCATTTCTCCCCAGGCCTCCGCTGAAAACAGGCTCTGTTGGAACCTAGTCGGACTTTTCCCAGTCAACAAATGTTAAATAAATAAATAAAAATTGTACTAAACAATCCTTAATGAGAAAGTTAGATATATTAATGAGACACATGTAATTGTCTGACTTCACAGCCCTTACAAAAGCATCCACTATACAGTAGACAAACTACTATGGAAGCAACTGTCTACATGGCTATGTACAAGCTAAATAACAGGTACAGTTATCAGTTGAACAGTACAAATGGAGGTAATAGCATCATATTAATATAGATAGGCACCCTGTGCATCAGACACATAGTTCTAGTATCCCTGAATCCAAAAGATAGATGACAGGGATGTGGCACAGTTATCATCACTTGTACAGGATGTTGTGTGGGGGTACAGGAGGCCTAGGCTGACACAAAATGCTGGCAAGTGTGTGTGTGTGTGTGTGTGTGTGTGTGTGTGTGTGTGTGTGTGTGTGTGTGTGTGTGTGTGTGTGAATAAGTAAGGGAAGCAGGCAAGATGGACCCTGTAAATGTTGCCTGTGTATCTGCAGGTGCCCTCAATGTGACATTGTTGTGTAAGTGTTTGCATGAAAACAGCCAAGCTCTGTGCTAGCTCTGTGTGTCTGTACATTGGACAGCTGTGAGCAGTGCATGGTAGAGCTGACAGTTCATCATCTCTGCAACCAAAAACATGAACTGGATCTGCCAGGAGTTACACTGGTACCTCCACACCTGAGGTCAGATGCTGTGCTACTACTTTAAGGTGACTGATGTCTGATGGATATGCTCCCTTCACGGGAAAGGCCAGAACCATGACCCCATGGCCTGCTACATTTGGGTGTGGGCAGCACAATCCCTGATGGAGTAGTGGATGTACTGCCACTCTGGGAACGTGATGGGGCATGGCCACGTTGGCTCTCAGCAGATGTGGTTGCTGACCTATGCCCATGAGGTTGACACTCCCCTCCCAGCAGATGTTTCATCATAGACAATGTGCTTTCCATGACAGATACACTGCACTCCTTCATAGACACATCCAGTTCCAACATGTCATTCAAACCATCCATGGAATCAACAACACGGTGAAGGCAGTCATGGATGTCAGACTGTGCTGCATCTATAACCCTGAGAATTCTCCTGGAGTTCCTTTCTGAACATTCCTGTGCCTCCACAATGGCTCTAAACATACATCGAGTGACATGTGATGAGATACCTGCAACAGGTTGGGGAGGGACAGCAGGACCCTTCTGAAATCCCCTATGAAACCGCCTGTATGGCATTTTGTCAACAGCTTGGCTATGGCCATAGTCAACAGTCACTGAAGCCACAGTAGTAGCCAGACTTCCCTGCTCAATGCCCTCAACCTCCAACTGTCTAATATCTATGGCCTCAGTGGGCTGGATATGTGTAGGCATACTGTCTGTGTCTGGGTGATAATGAGAGGGGTCACTGAATGTCAACCTCTGTGTCAGAATCAGCCTCTGCAACCCTTGGCTGTGCCTCACTTTGGCCACCATCATCATCAGAGTCTGATGACAAACTGACAGCAGGTGGCATAGGGGACACAGAACCACTTCCACGTTCACCTGTGAGAAAAGGAAGGAAAACAGGAATACATTAATACCTGCACTACTATGCTCAAATATATTTTAAGCAATTTACACAGCTGCCACTATTACAGACATTCATACCTCATAACCTCTTAGAGCAAGGAATGTGGACAAAGGCACAAAATTAGGTACCATTGTGACATATTGCCCTACAAACCTAGAAAGGTGATATAATAACAGGTATAGCTTCCCTATGACATTTATGATGGGTATGCAGTCTACATGTGTGATCTCTGTCATTATGTTACATCTCTAATCTTTAATGACCTGTCAATAGTTTGCAATTCAATCACCATGATCTGAAATATGGGCCAGAGGTATGAGTCATACATCTGGACATTCTGCAAATATCTGTACAGTTGACAATTATGCAGACAGCACAGCAATTCATACAGCAGGCCTGAAATGACACTTTACCAGATATGTTGGGATATTTCTATATTACTGACATAAATGTATTTTGCTTACCAACTGCAGGAGCCCTAGATCGGTATATTCCTGATGGTGCTGAAAAAAACAGAGGGGGAGGTAATGGCAATAGCACCACATACAACAGTATAACAGGGGTAAAACTTTTAATGACTTATATCTAAATGTAATGTGGCTATCAACTTCTAAATGATCTTAAAACTGCAGCTATCTTACATACCCCCACCAAAAAAGCAACTTGGCACACATTAAAACTATACACATTATTACATTATAGATGCAACAGTATACTACCTATAATCTAGCAAAGCCTACCTGGAGGCTCCTCCTGAGATACAAGAGTGGCATCCATATCCAGAACATACTGACTGATGGACTGCTGGGAGCTTTCCTGTGTGGCAATGTTTGCCAGGAATTCCTTGCTGGCAGTGAGGGTTTTTTCTGCTGCAGGTCCACCACTTGTGACCTGACGATCATGTGCCACTTCAGCAGCATGCCTCCTTGCAGCATGAATAATGTCTGTGGCTCTGTGTCGCACCTGCTCATAGCTGCAGTTTTGTCAGCCAGTAGCATTTACATTTCAGACTAATTCATCCCACAGGGCCACACATTGTGACATATTGGCCCACCTCCTGGACATCAGGACAACATGATGTTGTCTTAATGCTTCAATTATGAGGTCATTCTCTGCCTCAGAAAATGGGGGCCTACACAGAGCAGGCATGTTGTTTACTGAAAGACAAAATAATGATAATATATATAAGGATCACATAAGTACAAATAAACTGTGTACAGCTAAGGCAGTACAGGAAGGCTGTCAGTATTCACTACTTGATTAGAATTTAAAGATTCAACAGTGGTCAACAAATAACATGGGGGCTACAAAACAAGAAGAGTAGCATGACGAACATACCCCTGTTTGTGCCATAACAGATACTCACATATGCTCACAAACTCAACACAACAGTCCATTTGGATTTGTACCATAGAAGGGACTCATCTCCCCCACCAAACAAAAAATATAATAGGCTAACAGAGAGATGTACTAACCAAACAACAGTGTAAATTCAAAAGTGCTCTCAAGGGAGACAATCCATTAAAAATGTGTGCACAGCTTTCATACATCATTAGACATCTGTCCTACTCTGCATCCTCTGTACCTGTCAAATGTCTGGGAAACAAGGACGTGTCATGAGTACAGTTCTAACAAATGCTTACTGATTTACTTCACATAACTCCTATGTACATTGCAGCATATACATTATTTAGTCAACAACATGGTTACATACATGATGGAGTGCAATACTCCCCTGTCGAGATATACTTTCCCAAAATAAACGTGTCACTGAGTTGGAAACAACTCATCCACATTGATTTGCCTAGCTACACATTTGCCTTTTTATAATGGTGTAGAAAAGTAATTGATTGCATCTGACCTAGCCTGTGCCTCACATATACTAACTGCAGCTTGCACAGCTAAATTGCATGCTAATTAACCAATCCTGTGAAGCTACTCAACAAAATATAAGGCATCAATGTAAAGACCGTGCCCTTTCTTATACGTGCACTGAAGAAATAGTGGAGTACAGATACAACATAATCACTGACTGCTTGTTAATAGCAGCTACAGTTTACATACATTTGTGTGTCTTACAGGCTGAAGCCAATGCTGCTGCTGCCAATATTCATAGACAGAGAGGGTGAAGAATTTGCAGGCCAACAACACAGTAGAAGAACTGTGGGACCTCTGGCAGCCATGTGTCAGATACAGAGCCAAATGCAGGAATACATCCCAGTGGAATATAAGGTATGTGTTTAATTGAGTATATTTTCTACAGGTACCCTTAATAAACTACCAGGAGGACATTTTTCATAGGCTTGATGTTTCATAGGCAACAGAATCTGGGATCTTCCAAACATTCTTGCATGCTATGCTACAACATGGTAGAGAAAACATATATTTTAACACAGGTTTGGAAGTGAGGATCACAGGTATACTATAATTGTAGCATATATTGCTCTATTCTCCAGTAATGTGTGCCATACATTGCAGTCATGTACACAAGAGAACAACACCTGGGGAACAGGGTAGGGTCTACATTAATTATAAGATCTACCACTGGAACAACTGCCAAGTCATATGAAATGCCATGGGAATCATGTGGTATGTGTGTGCTAACAACCCTTGCAGTTGGCACAACTTCCATTTGTCCCACATTCCCCAACTGCACCAGATGTATACTACAGGGAATATCTACAAATCTC
The DNA here is from genome assembly GCF_019279795.1 of Protopterus annectens. Lineage (NCBI taxonomy): Eukaryota > Metazoa > Chordata > Ceratodontiformes > Protopteridae > Protopterus > Protopterus annectens. The sequence continues at coordinate 1,937,445,649 of NC_056725.1, read as the reverse complement.
ACTTAGGTATGGATGCATGCTATGCACTAGACTCATGGAGGAGGAAACCCATCGTAGATGCACACACACACACACACACTCACACACACACACACACACACACACACACACACACACACACACACACACACACACACACACACACACACACACACACACACACAGAGGAACACCATAATGGGACTCACACAGTCCAAACAGTAATGCCATACAGCATGTATTTCAGCTACTGCACTCACAGTGCCAGTGGCTACATACTTCTGGCCGAGGGCACCATTACAATCCACTGATGTCTCTCAGTGCCCATAGTATGTACTATGCTACCCAAGTTAATATAGTGGAAACAGCTGCAGCAGGATAATTAAGGGGATGGGGAACACATCCTACCGACAATGCTGAGGTCACCACAGCTAATAGCCAATGATGACCCAGGGGTGAAACCAGCAGCAGGTCTGGTTGTAGGCAGACATAATCATCCTCAGTAAGTCCTTGCATTGATTATGAGACAAGCCATAACCCACTGACTCAACACCTAGGAGGCTAAAACCATCCTCTGACAACACTATACATCTATACTAGGGTTGCATTACAGATGTCAGCTGTTAAACATCACTAAATTATACAACAGCCAGGATGCCAGACATGTAGGGTAACCAGACCAACACAGTCTTGTTAGTATCATAGCAGACACATGTCTTTGCTCCCCCACCCCCAAAAGAACAGTCGATGCTTGTTTGCGACATCCAACCTGTCTTTCCTTAGTTGGCAACAACATATCATATTAGTTCCACAAAATATCCTTAGATATTGTAAGAGCAGTGATATTGAATGATGTACATTCTGTATGTCTGAGACAATTGGACAGATAACTGATGACTGACCAAGAAACACAGACATGTAAAATAGTGCTGTGTATTTCCAAGCAGACATCATAGTGGTGTGTGTAATCATTTACTCCAGTATTGTAAAAGTGGAACATGTCATGAAATGTACATGTAACGTGCAATATTTTATTATGACTGTACATTATTTTCAATTTGATTGTGTATTGAAAATCACTCTGAACTGTACAGATTTGCACCGAATGTCCAATATTGGACTCATAGATCTGGTCTGTGTCTCATACTTTTGTGGTAGTCTGTCAAATTATTGGCAAATCATTTATGACTGAGATCAGAGACTGATGGCACCCAAATGAGTTTCAGACTTTATATCCATCAGAACAGTATTACTAATGCATAACATGTTATTCTATCCATTACAATGTATGAGCAATATTTAATGAGTGTCCCTATTTATAGGACTTTGTCCTCCCATTAATTGTACCTTTCTCCAGATTCTCTGCTGTAAGAGGTTGAGAGGTATAATGCTGGATGTCTATTGCTGCATTCTACAAAGGTGTATGTGTGAAACACAGGGTTAAGGCACCTATTATGTGTTTGATATGTGCATGGGATGGTGAATTGGATTGTAGAACAATGTGGGAATACTTCCTGTGTTGTTGCATAGTCTAGTAGTGTATGTGAAACTTCTTTTTTTCCCAGTATTTGGAGTTTACTCATTGCTGTGTTTAGCAAAAATGGCATCAGCTATGTGCAGTTGGTTTGCATGGACAGCAGCAGTGCACAAACTGTAGAAGTGGACCACCTAGGCAGCAGACGGGAACCAGGCATCTAAAAGTAGACCTGGGATGCATTCACGTAATGCCAGTCTGCATAGTTCAAACTCACTGCCACTGCATTGCATGTAATAGTGAGAACCTCAGGATAAATATTAATGTAGTAGATCTTCATGTGACTTCTCCTGTGGCTGTGGATATTAAGTGTTGGTCTGGAATTCACAATGTCCTGGGTTCTGATATAAGGATTGCAACTTGTATTTTACTAATGTGACATTGCATTACATTGCAATGTAATTAAACATACATATGTATCCTTTAATCCTTCTACAGGTAACAACTGTGAGTGTAGTACTACCGTGTATATGGTCCATGGTTCTACTACAGCAGACATCTCTGTTTTTTCAATGGTGTACCACCTCACATTATAGTCACCCTTAGTTATAGAAGTTGCCTAGAATTTCTCATATACTAAGTATTTTCCTGATGCATGACAAGTAAATATTGTCAGTTGTGTAATGATATGATAATGACTGTGTTAATGAACTTCATTTTATTGTTTCCCATTGTGGAAACATGGACAACATGTTTGCGGAATGCTAAGCAGAGCACACTATTTTCAAATGTTGCAAAGTCCAATAGTGTGCATTCTCAGTATCTGTCATAACTAGAATTGGCAGGAAAAGTCATTATACATTGGTGTTCATCTGGATTGGACATGTCTGGTGGTCAGGGAGAGGTTCTGAGATTTTGGTCTCAAAGGTGGGGTGTACAGGAGACCAAAGAGTTTGTTGGACACCTAGTGAATGATTATAGTCTCCAGCTGTTGCTGGGCAGTATCATGCATCAGATTGCAAATCAGATGCATGAATATTATACAACCACCAAAGAACTGTGTGTAGTATACCATGAAATAAACAAATCAGCGAGCAAAATGGAGACTTAAAACACAAAGTCAAATGCTCTAGCGTCTTGGCTATGACAAGCCTTTTACAGGGTACATTTCAAATACTTGCACACTCTTCTTAAATATCTCTTCTATTTAATGAATTAAACAATCAATCAATTATAAACCTCTTTAAAAGACAAAGCGTCTTATAAAAAAACACTTCCAGTTACATTCTCTGTTTAAACCTGTTGGGAAAAGTATTAAATTTTAAAATAAAAATTGATTTTTTTTCCTCAGCTGCTTTTTAACATCACACAACATTATTTTTTTCTAGTAATACTTGCTCTAGAATTGTTGCTTGCAATACAAATGGATCCCCATTGTGTACTTGTGAAAAATGAACTACTACTGGATTAAATTCATTACCTTTTCTAATGTCGCGAACATGCTCTTTTAACCTCTAGGCAAAACTTATTTTACTCTCGCCTATGTAATATTTCTCACATGGACATCTTAAACTATAAATCACCCCATTACTTACACAACTGAAACAGCTTTGTTCCAGAAATTTCTTGCCATTAATATCTCAGAAGCTTTTTACTATAAATGGACATCCTGTAATTTGCCACAGAGAAAAGTTCCTTTATGAATTACTATATCATGAGTTGTTTCCATGGGTAACCTAAACTTCCCATGTACCATGAAGTATTTAATGCTTCTCCCCCTCATATAAGAAAATCTTAATTTTTTTTATTGTACAAGGAATTTAAACATGCATCCCTTTCCAAAATATTCCAACTATATTTTACCAAATTTACTAATTTTTTTCTGAAAACAAAGTATATTTTATAAAAAAATAAAAAGGTGGAATCATGAACTTTTTTCTTTCCTGTATATCATTCTTTATCCCATATATTTGATGGTTACCTCCTCCATTTTTTTGTATTTATCTTCTTTTCAGCTGCCCTTATTAAATCACTTTTATATCCTCTATTAATAAACATTTTAATGGTCTTATCCAGTTCTTCTTTATATTCTTTAACTTCACTGCACAATCTCCATATTCTTAGAAATTCCCCAAAAGGGATAGATTCTATAGTATGGGGAGGGTGACAGCTAGTACCATGTAAAATATAATCATAATTTTTAAACTTTCTATACATTTTTGTTTTAATATTCCCATTGCTTATTTCCGCTATAGTAACATCCAAATAATTGACTTTACTTCCTTACTGCAAGCCATCAAAACCTATACCAAATCTATTCCTATGTAAGCTGTCTATAAATTCTGAGATCTGGTCATAACCCCCTTCACAAATAAAAATTAAATCACCTATAAACCTAAAATATTTTAGCACATACCTTTTAAAAAAATCATTATTATAAATATATACATTTTCAAAGTAACCCATAAATAAATTGGCATACATGGGGGCAAAGGCTGCCCCCATTGCTGTTCCTTATAACTGCCTAAACAATTCCCCATTAAACCCAAAAATATTAATCTTTAAACAAAAATAAATTAATCTCAATCTGGTTGTTTTATGTGGAAATAAAGAGCTTTGGTTTTACTTTGGAAGAGTTCGCCTTTCTATAGTATTGTGGTGTTGGAGGACAACCTTTATTGTGCCAAACAGTGGATTTTATTTTTGTGTTTTGGTGCTATGTGTTTGTGTGGCTTGTGGTTAAAAATAAATTAATTCTAATATGTAATGTGTACTGGGGTTATCACCTAAAAAATACAGGACAGCCTCTAGTCCAAACGTGTGATGAATACTTCTATATAAACTACTGACATCGATAACTATAAAATACCTTTTCCAGTTCCATCCTACATCTTTTATTTTTTCTTTAAAATCAAACACATTATTGATATAGGATGGTAACTTGACAACTCTGTGCAATAGATATTGATGTAAAAAACATGAAATGTTATGCATAAAATATCCACAGGCCAACACAATGGGACGGCCTGGTGGATTACTTAAACTTTTGTGTATATTGGGTACACAGAAGAAATGAGCCATCAAATAATTTCTGCTGTTAAATGTACACTCCTCATGTGAAAAATAATTTAATCTGAAACCCTAATTTAAAAGTGTCTTATATTCATCCAGGGCTTTGTTGTACAAATCTAAATCCACTTTTTCATATACCTCATTTTCTAAGTGATCATAACACATTTTATGGTACTGTGTAAAATGTAAAACAACCAAATTTCCCACTTTGACTGATGTTTTAAAAATCAGTTCCTTTCTGTCACTCAAATTGTTTAAAGTCTTCCACTCATCTTTACTTAAAATATATTTAATTTATTTTTTCTTTTTACAAAATGCATCATATTCATTTTCAACACTATAACTTAAAAAAGACGAACATTGTTGTATGGTATCTTTCCTGAACAGAGGAATAAAGTCACTCCGATGAGATATACCCTCAATGTTAAAGTTAAAATAAGCATTGGCCTCCATCTTTGAAATACAAGAAAAATAACTATCATTACTACTGACTGAATCAGTATCACTGTCTGAAATATTTAAATCAATCCTATTTTTACTATAATAATTAAATAAATGCAGCTTTCAAACAAACTTAAATATTTCTGCTTTCATTTCATAGAATCTAGGTAGGGCAGTAGGCACAAATTTAATACCCCTACTTAAAGCCCGTATTTCATCATTTGTTAAATGACAGCCTGACAGGTTTACTATATATTCAACATTATTAAAAAATTCAGTCTCATTTTGTCCATATTTGCAACAGTCTTTCTCGTGTATTATAATATCAGTTCCATTTACCTTGTTTAAATGAACACTGTCCATATCCTTTCTCATGGTTATCTTCTGGCCCATTCCAGGACCTTTTATGATTACCATTAAATCCTGGTTGCTCACAAAAAGTTTTTTGCATATATTCCTCATTGACAGCTTGGGGTATGTATGGATATTCCTTGTAATCATCACTATCATACTCCGTGGATGATATTGTGCTGTCTATAGATCTGTGTTGGAACCGTTAGTATCTTCCTGTTTCCTGTTCCTCCTCAAATCTGACTTAGCAACATTTGCCCCATCGCTGAGATGTAAGAGTGAGTGAGTGCTGAATTGCGTCCATAGTTTCTCAAGTCCCAGGTCAGTTTATTGTTCTTTCTCTCCACCAGCTCCCTTTCGTGGAGAGACAATTTCTCATTAACATTTTTCAGAAATTGTTCGAACACTTCAGAACTGCTATGTTGTAAAATATTCACTGTTACATTATAGTTTGTGCTTGCTATGTGGTCGCTTCACTGTCACAATTGTTATTGATAGACTTTATTTTTATATTGATTTATTATTACATGGTTGCATTTTATTTAATGTTATTATGTCCATTATTTTGTGTTATGTTTTATTTTGTTATGGATTTTCCATTGTGTTTACATTATTACTACAGCACAGCGGGTAGGCTGGTTCCACATAGTCCGCCTACACTACCTCCGCTGGCTATGGCACCAAGGCCTAGCACGTCTGGGCTGTAGCCCAGTGGCACCCCTTCTGCTTCCCCTGCTCTACCTGGACCTTCAGGTAGTTCTGGCCCAGAGGATAGGCCTGTGGTTCTTTCTGAGAGCAGAGACAGAGGGGATGATTTTGTCACCCAAGCTGAACTGTCAGGTCTGGTGCATAGGATTGTGCTACACACAATTGGTGCATGCCTAAGTCGAGTGGAGACACTTCTCTCCATCATCATCCTGAATATCAGGACATGTAGACATCAGACACTGTGGCCATCAATGTAGTGAAGTAACAGTGATTACAGTCCAGTGGGTGAGGACTCGATTCTCACTGTCATCAAACATGACATCCATAGGTCTGTGATCCCCTCACCCCCACCCTATCCAAGGTGTTTACCCCCTCTTTTCCTTCATTGACCCTGTCTCTTGTCTTGTATGTCTTTTCTGTCTACAAATGCTTCCTCACCTTCCCAACTTGTCTGCCCCAGACTTGCCTCTGTCGCTTCTACAACATTACACTCTCTCTCCTTAAATAAAAAAAAAAACAAAAAGGGCACCTGTTCCCCCCAAAAAAGTCATCCCACACATAGCTCTCCATGTCACACATGTGTCTACTTGACACATTTAATTTGGTCCAATTGGCTCCACAATGCAATTATGTTGTGGTCACCCCTCTCTGTGGTGGTGGCAGTCCAACTTCAGCTAATAAACTGTACATGTGCCCAGTTGTTACTGATGAAGAAATGTATACTTATAGTTCTTCCCTACACCCTTCCTGCACATTCCTGCCTTCCTTTCACTTTGTTTTTCCCCCTGCTTACTCCCCATATCACCACTTTCTTATCTTTGACCATTTCTTTTCTTTAAAGGATCATTGTGTGATATTGTGTGGTGCACAACATCACACTGCATTGCTTAAAAATGCTTATTAACTTTGATTGGATAACAGTACCATCTAGCAACATACATTTCATTGTTACTGCATTTTGTGCATACACAGCTGATGACACAGATTCATAAATATCGCAATTTATAATCCTGATGTACACATACAAATATTTGGAATGATAGATGCATCTGTATTTGAACCCAGTACCATCAGAACCAAAAGAATACACCGGTAATGCATTTAACAGTGAATGCTACAGAATAAGTTAAGTTGCAGGTGTATTTTAGATAAGTGCAAAATAAAGCGTTGTTACATACACCTGCTACTTAAGTAAACCAATGAACAGTAATAAAATACCTGTTATTCTATTATGTTTCTAAGTTTGTTAGAGCAATATTTACATGTTGCTTTAGTGATGACCCTTTGTCCCCCATTGTGTATGTCTTTGTCCAGATTTTTGCTCTACCCAGCAGACAGGTATGGTCCTAATATTTATTTAATATTTTATCAGCCTTGCTGAGCGATGCTGCACAATGTGTAACATCATGAAACATGCTTTACTGAGAATATGTGACAATTAGTATTGATTGTTTAAAATACATCTGCAAATTAAGTGACTCTGTGGTTGGATGGGTTAATGCATTGTTAATGGATTCAGATGGTACTGGGTTTGAAATAGGGTGTCCACATAAATTTTACAAGTGTGTATGATGCTTTTACATACTTTCACTGTTCCTACTTCCACTTAGCATTGCTTAGCAATGGTGCACATTTCACGCAGTGATTCTTTAAAGAAAAGAAATGGGGAACATAGGAAAGTGGTGAAATGGGGAGCAAGCAGGGGAAAAAAACAAAGTGAAAGGAAGGCAAGAATGTGCAGAAAGGGTGTAGGGAAGAACCATAGCTATCCATTTCTTCAACAGTACAACTGGACACATGTACAGTTTGGAGACCTATGTATGGGATGATTTTTTTGGGACAGGTGCCCCCTTTTTAAGGAGGGAGTGGAATGTTGGGGAAAAGACATAGGCAAGTCTAAGGAGGCAAGTTGGGAAGGTGAGGAAGCATTTTCAGACAGACAAGACATACAAGACAAGAGACAGGGTTGGTGAAGGACACAAGAGTGGGTGAGAACCTTGGATGGGGTGCAGGTTGGGAGTACAAGGTCCCATGGACATCAGCATGGTAACACTTTGACTCAAGTCCTCACCCCTTAGACTGTCAACACTGTCCCATCACTGCACTGTTGGCTGGATTGGCTGACGTCTGCACTTATGGCTGGTCTGCCATACCAGAATGGAAAGGAGTCTGTCCATCAGGCATAGGTATGTGCCCACAGTCTGGTGCCACCACAGCTGGCAACTCCACATGGGTGATGTACGTCAGGCCTAGCCCCTGGGGCAGAACTACCTGAAGGTCCAGGTAGGGCAAGGACAGTGGGGGATGCTGCTATGCTGTAGCCCAGAAGTGCTGGGCCTCGGTGCTTTAGCCGGTGGAGCGAGTGTAGGAGGATCATGGAGAACCTGCCTACCCTGCTGTGCTGTAATAATAACATAAATAAAATTCAAACCAAACAGTAAATAAAACATAAAACAAATTAAATGAAAATTATAAAACATAAAAAATATATAAAGCAGTATAAAAAGTTTCAAATAATATAAATATGAATAAAATGATAAATCATAAAAATGAAAAATGTATTTTTAAAAACAATATTTATGAAGTGATGTATAAACAAAAAATAAGACACAAAAGAAATTAATATAATACTAAACAATTTGATTTTTTATATACTACAATGATAAAATGAAAAAAAAATAAGATCTCCATTAATAAATAAAAGAAGAGAAGGGGTGGGGTGAGAGAAAAAAAGAGGAGCATTAGTAACCTTATAACCTTGCAATTAAAGTATACTATTCTTTTACATTCTACTGTTAACAATACCAGTTGTCAAGAACTTTTCTTTTTTACTTGGAATGCATGTACAGGATTATACCTGACTGCAGGCCATTCAAGACAGAGGTCTAGGGGTATGCCCTTCAAATGCTATAATGATGATTACTTAACAGTACTGTAGTTTTTAATTGCTGACAGGCTAAAACAGTATTGTAATCAGCTGAGCTTTATATCTGGGGAGTGTAGTATTAGAACCCACAAGCAGTGACTACTGTAATAGTATACTTTTCCTTTGTAATAATACATAATGCGAGCACTCTTTCCTTTTACATTTGATAGACTCATGTTAACTGTTATCTGAGAATGTGCAATTGTTGCTTTGTGTTACAGACCATACATCACCACCTTTTAGAGCAGGATATCTTGACATAACATGAAATAGTGTGTGTACAATGACCCATAACTAGGAACGTATTTAAAATACTGCTCTTACACACAAGGATAGCTGCATAGGATTTGTGTTAACATACATTTTGACACTCATTTTTTTACCGACTTCAACTTACCAGACAACCATGGATCTTACAATGAACAGAACAAAACAGTGATTCTTAAATCTGGGTATTCACCAGAAATAAGTACAGGTGAAATCTATGGTACAGTGTAATGTATGCATACCTGCTTTTACAGTTCAGATATGCATTCCCAGGTTCATACAACTCTATGATATAGCAACTAACTATTCCATCTATAACTGTTAAGGCTACAATAACAGTACTTTATATAATTATGCTTACTTACCATGTGCTTGTCTCATTCTGGACACTTTGCTGGCATGGGACTTCACTTTTGAGGCCCTCTTTTCTGCAGCTGTAGAAAAAGAAAAAGAGAAAGCATTATGAATACCATTTTCTACCATATTCAGCTTGAATATTTACAAGAAATACATGGAAAGCATAAATACACATGTCTGGGGGGTGCCCGGACTGACATTCCCTGATCCAGTGATCAAGAGAATCCCTTTTTCTGTAAGTGCCCTGGGCAAACTATCCCAGGTTTTGAACTTATACTAGGAGGCAGTGTACTTATCCTGCAGCAGCTGGGGCCCATGGTACTTAACCAGGAGTCCAATAAAGGCCTTGGACTCCTGGGCACCCAGTGCTGTGCTCTAAAAAGCACTCCCTCACCAACACCTGCCAGTGCTGTACAAGATTAAGCTCAAAATGTCTATAGCACAATTCCCGCCTATTCACCTTTAAATATCATGTTTTCTCACCAATTGCACTTACTGAGAGTGTGCACTTTCTACATTTTGATAAATCTGAAAAAGGTGCGCAACACTTACCGTCACGCAAACACACTAAAAAAAACTGCATTGGTTTGTGCTATGCTAAGCGGCATGCACCTTTTTTCAAATGTATCCATAAATAACTTACAACCAATGCTATTACAAGGTTATTTCAATACATTGCTGCTTTATTTGTATAAGCTGCAATGTCACAACAGTATAAATAAAGTTTTCATACCCTAGACTTGAATTTGGGACCTTTTGCACTACTGTCCAACACTCTACACATGTTGCCACAAGATTCATTACATGTAGTCATGTATCTTAGTATTCATTGTTAAGTTGATGGTATGTACGTAGCGCAACCCCACTGACCGGGTTTGCATGATGTCCAGCAGTGCCGAACAATAGCAACTGAAAGCATCTGGTTTCTGTTTTTGGATGTCTGGGTTATGTCTGATATATGGCTGGTCCCATTGTGCAAACAAGGTAAGCATTGTGAAACATCATGGCATGCTGTGCAGACATGGTATAAATAAAAAAAAGAAAAGAAAAGGAGGAAAAAATCACACTAAATAGATATAACTAATTCTGACAGTCAAACCATGGTTTTGGCTGGTATTTTTCAGGTGTTCTTCATAAAAGATAATCATTCAGGATGGATGACAATGAATACAGATGGATGGTTTCATGTAGATATAGGAGGTTAGGAGGTATGGGGGCGGGGTGCTGGTACTGTCCTGTACAGGGCTTTATTATCGATGTTGTTCTACAAGGTTTCACAGACAACACTATCGGTGAAAGCCATAAAACCTCACTTAGGCATGCTGCACAACATTAATATGCATTCTGGGTTGCCAAGAGCACATCATAGCCATGTACACGGATGCACTCCATGCAGGCTCTAATGAGAGCCTACATGGAGTTTACTGAATTTTGTGGACTGACTTCTTTACCACTAAAAGTTCAGTTTGCTGAAGTACTTTTTTGTGATAAAGAAAAATGTCATGCTCAGTGTTCATCTAATTTTCTATTCTGTCAAATGACTAAAGAAGTAAAGACTTTCAGCCATTGCCCTGTTTCAATTTCTAAAGTGCATCACAGTAGTTATCTGTACAGTGTTTTCTCTAAATCTCAGCAATGGATACTGTCCACTAACAAATTCTATTTTAATCTTGAATAAAAAGATTAGCATTGGGACATAATATCAGCAGGAATAAAGAGGCAGGAAATACAAATAGAATGTGATAGTTTCAAAGGTTGGTACTAGGCTATCGGCCCTAGGGCCTATACAAGCCTAGCCATAACAATTCCCTGGCTATTTCTTCCCACAGTATTTACTTCCCTGGACTCCTGTCTAGCAGGTTGACTGACATGATCCCCTGGGCGAATTTCCTATCTCCCATCCAGTCATCAAGGTTCCTTTTGAAGAGGGCCAAAGAGGCACACTGTTTGACATGTAATGACAATCTATTCCAGACTCTGGGGAGTCTCTGGGTCAGGAACCTATCCCTCCAGCATGTTTTGTTCATTGTGATGACAAGGTTTAGATCCCTGGAGTGGGTGTCTCTGAGGGATTGGGATTTCTTTAAGTGTAGCATGTCCAACAGCTCTGGGTTTGACATGGCCTTGTATGTTAAGCAGAGATCGACTCTGAGTACACAATATGTGACAGAGTATAGATGGAGTTTTTTAGACGATCAGCATAGGGCATCTGCTTTAGGCCTGTGATTCTGTTAGTGAGGTATTTCTGCGACCTTTCCAGTTGTTGCAGATGCTTGAGAGGTATATACCAAACAGGGCATTGTATTCTATAATGGGTCTAATGAGGGATGAGCACAGTGGGATAATGACCTCATTTTTTCTGGATGAAAAACCCTTAGTGATGAGGTGTGCCACATAGAAGGATTTCCTGACTGTTGTGGCAATGTGGTTATCGAAGGTGAGACCACTGTCCACCTGTGTCCCAAAGTGTCTTATCACACTTTCAGTGTTTAGTGTACTGACACCTATTTGGTAATTCATGGGGATAACAATACATTTCTTGGCATTGAGCTTGAGCCCATGGCTCTGGCACCAAGCATCTGTTTCTGTAAGGCCCTTTTGTAGAATATCCACATCATTTGGGGATTCAATAATGGCTCCCAGTTTGCAGTCATCTGCAAACTTTATTAGCCAGAGTCCCTTAGTGTTGGCCTGTACTTCAGAGAAGTAGATGCCAAACAAGAGTGGTCCCAGGAGTGAACCCTGAGGTACTCCACTTGTCACTTGTCTAGAGCTGGATTTGGAGTTGGTTACTTTTACAGTGTGGGTTCTGTCAGTAAGCCAGTTGGCAACTCATCGAGTGATGTAGGGATTAATGCTCAGCTTAGTAAGTTTATCTATGATTCCAGGGTGGGGATGGTGTCAAAGGCCTTGGCATGGTCCAGATAGGCTGTGTAGACCACCTTACCCTTGTCCACACCTCTGCAGACTGATTCAAAGAAGTCAATAAGGTTCAGGAGACAAGATCGTCCCTTCACAAACCCAAACTGTGTGGGGTCCAGTGTTTGAAAGTTGCCAATGTCTTTGTTTATAAGTTCCATGATAATACATTCCATGGCCTTGCAGATCAGGCTCATCAGACTGATGGTCCCAGGATCCAAGTTGGATCCCCCCTTATGGAGTGGGATAACTGTAGCTGCATGCCACTCAGTGGGCACGAAGCCTGATGTGATGCCAAATGAAAATCAGATGCTTGTTTAATTTATAATTTCCTTATTTTCTGCATTGTTCTTATTCCTCAGTCCTTTGCAGTGGTGTGTTCCCAGTTCCATTATATGGTATTTCCCTTTTTGGTACTTCCAGCACTGGCAACATATTTCTTTGTTTTGTTTTCCAAAGTACCTTCTGTTAACCAATATCACATAAGTCTCAGCTAGCTTTCAGAGAGTTCAATACATAGTGAAGGATGATAAAATTTTGGCTAGAAATAGATACCACATATAAAACACTGAAATATCTGACTTATTTAGATAGAATGTGGTTTC